>NC_089837.1:534737989-535037989 GCF_035609145.1 Eleutherodactylus coqui | reverse complement strand
AATATCTATAGGTCAGATACTGATAGGATGAAGCTGATAAGTGATGAATATCTATAGGTCAGATACTAATAGGATGAAGCTGATAAGTGATGAATATCTATAGGTCAGAAACTGATGGGATGAAGCTGATAAGTGACGGATATCTATAGGTCAGATACTGATGGGATGAAGCTGATAAGTGATGGATATCTATAGGTCAGATACTGCTGGGATGAAGCTGATAAGTGATGATATCTTTAGGTCAGATACTGATAGGATGAAGCTGATCAGTGATGGATATCTATAGGCCAGATACTGATGGGATGAAGCTGATAAGTGATAGTTATCTATAAATCAGATACTGCTGGGATGAAGCTGATAAGTGATGGATATCTATAGGTCAGATACTGATGGGATGAAGCTGATAAGTGATGATATCTATAGGTCAGATACTGATAGGATGAATCTGATAAGTGATGGATGTCTATAGGTCAGATACTGATAGGATGAAGCTGATAAGTGATGGATATCTATAAGTCAGATACTGCTGGGATGAAGCTGATAAGTGATGATATCTATAGGTCAGATACTGATGGGATGAAGCTGATAAGTGTTGATATCTATAGGTCAGATACTGATAGGATGAAGCTGATAAGTGATGATATCTATAGGTCAGATACTGATGGGATGAAGCTGATCAGTGATGATATCTATAGATCAGATACTGATGGGATGAAGCTGATAAGTGATGGATATCTATAGGTCAGATACTGATGGGATGAAGCTGATAAGTGATAGTTATCTATAAATCAGATACTGATGGGATGAAGCTGATAAGTGATGGATATCTATAGGTCAGATACTGATAGGATGAAGCTGATAAGTGATGATATCTATAGGTCAGATACTGATGGGATGAAGCTGATAAGTGATGATATCTATAGGTCAGATACTGATAGGATGAAGCTGATCAGTGATAGATATCTATAGGTCAGATACTAATAGGATGAAGCTGATAAGTGATTAATATCTATAGGTCAGATACTGATAGGATGAAGCTGATAAGTGATGAATATCTATAGGTCAGATACTAATAGGATGAAGCTGATAAGTGATGAATATCTATAGGTCAGAAACTGATGGGATGAAGCTGATAAGTGACGGATATCTATAGGTCAGATACTGATGGGATGAAGCTGATAAGTGATGGATATCTATAGGTCAGATACTGCTGGGATGAAGCTGATAAGTGATGATATCTTTAGGTCAGATACTGATAGGTTGAAGCTGATCAGTGATGGATATCTATAGGCCAGATACTGATGGGATGAAGCTGATAAGTGATAGTTATCTATAAATCAGATACTGCTGGGATGAAGCTGATAAGTGATGGATATCTATAGGTCAGATACTGATGGGATGAAGCTGATAAGTGATGATATCTATAGGTCAGATACTGATAGGATGGATCTGATAAGTGATGGATGTCTATAGGTCAGATACTGATAGGATGAAGCTGATAAGTGATGGATATCTATAGGTCAGATACTGCTGGGATGAAGCTGATAAGTGATGATATCTTTAGGTCAGATACTGATAGGATGAAGCTGATCAGTGATGGATATCTATAGGCCAGATACTGATGGGATGAAGCTGATAAGTGATAGTTATCTATAAATCAGATACTGCTGGGATGAAGCTGATAAGTGATGGATATCTATAGGTCAAAAATACTGATGGGATGAAGCTGATAAGTGATGGATATCTATAGGTCAGATACTGATAGGATGAAGCTGATAAGTGATGGATATCTATAGGTCAGATACTGCTGGGATGAAGCTGATAAGTGATGGATATCTATAGGTCAGATACTGATGGGATGAAGCTGATAAGTGATGATATCTATAGGTCAGATACTGATAGGATGGATCTGATAAGTGATGGATGTCTATAGGTCAGATACTGATAGGATGAAGCTGATAAGTGATGGATATCTATAGGTCAAAAATACTGATGGGATGAAGCTGATAAGTGATGGATATCTATAGGTCAGATACTGATAGGATGAAGCTGATAAGTGATGGATATCTATAGGTCAGATACTGCTGGGATGAAGCTGATAAGTGATGGATATCTATAGGTCAGATACTGATGGGATGAAGCTGATAAGTGATGATATCTATAGGTCAGATACTGATAGGATGGATCTGATAAGTGATGGATGTCTATAGGTCAGATACTGATAGGATGAAGCTGATAAGTGATGGATATCTATAGGTCAGATACTGCTGGGATGAAGCTGATAAGTGATGATATCTATAGGTCAGATACTGATAGGATGAATCTGATAAGTGATGGATGTCTATAGGTCAGATACTGATAGGATGAAGCTGATAAGTGATGGATATCTATAGGTCAGATACTGATGGGATGAAGCTGATAAGTGGTGGATATCTATAGGTCAGATACTACTGGGATGAAGCTGATAAGTGATGGATATCTATAGGTCAGATACTGATAGGATGAAGCTGATAAGTGATGGATATCTATAGGTCAGATACTGATGGGATGAAGCTGATAAGTGATGATATCTATAGGTCAGATACTGATGGGATGAAGCTGATAAGTGATGGATATCTATAGGTCAGATACTGCTGGGATGAAGCTGATAAGTGATGATATCTTTAGGTCAGATACTGATAGGATGAAGCTGATCAGTGATAGTTATCTATAAATCAGATACTGCTGGGATGAAGCTGATAAGTGATGGATATCTTTAGGTCAGATACTGATGGGATGAAGCTGATAAGTGATGGATATCTATAGGTCAGATACTGATGGGATGAAGCTGATAAGTGATGGATATCTATAGGTCAGATACTGCTGGGATGAAGCTGATAAGTGATGATATCTTTAGGTCAGATACTGATAGGATGAAGCTGATCAGTGATGGATATCTATCGGCCAGATACTGATGGGATGAAGCTGATAAGTGATAGTTATCTATAAATCAGATACTGCTGGGATGAAGCTGATAAGTGATGGATATCTATAGGTCAGATACTGATGGGATGAAGCTGATAAGTGATTATATCTATAGGTCAGATACTGATAGGATGAATCTGATAAGTGATGGATGTCTATAGGTCAGATACTGATAGGATGAAGCTGATAAGTGTTGATATCTATAGGTCAGATACTGATAGGATGAAGCTGATAAGTGATGATATCTATAGGTCAGATACTGATGGGATGAAGCTGATCAGTGATGATATCTATAGATCAGATACTGATGGGATGAAGCTGATAAGTGATGGATATCTATAGGTCAGATACTGATGGGATGAAGCTGATAAGTGATAGTTATCTATAAATCAGATACTGATGGGATGAAGCTGATAAGTGATGGATATCTATAGGTCAGATACTGATAGGATGAAGCTGATAAGTGATGATATCCATAGGTCAGATACTGATGGGATGAAGCTGATAAGTGATGATATCTATAGGTCAGATACTGATAGGATGAAGCTGATCAGTGATAGATATCTATAGGTCAGATACTAATAGGATGAAGCTGATAAGTGATTAATATCTATAGGTCAGATACTGATAGGATGAAGCTGATAAGTGATGAATATCTATAGGTCAGATACTAATAGGATGAAGCTGATAAGTGATGAATATCTATAGGTCAGATACTAATAGGATGAAGCTGATAGGTGATGGATATCTATAGGTCAGATACTGATAGGATGAAGCTGATAAGTGATGGATATCTATAGGTCAGATACTGATAAGATGGAGCTGATAAGTGGTTTGTGTTCATAAGGCTGGCTTTCATCTGATGAAATTTGTAGCATTGACTGTATTATGAGAGTTACAATCCCAGTAATTTGTAGATGCATTGTCACAGATACTGTATGACTGTCCGATAATTAATTGCTAGATGGCGTCCAGGTTTGGGGGATACCGCCATAGCCCCTCTGCTGAAGAAGCTTTACATCCAGAATCTCAACCCACAGGAACCAACACAAGGAAAGTTGGCAAACTTACCTTTCCCACATCCTCAGTCAGAAGTAATCTGGAGGTGAAGGTGCAGGAGAGCCGCTGTAGACGGACGGCGCAGCGCTCTCTGGTGTGCTTCATTCTAGGGAATCTTGACTTGAACCCGTGTAAAACCTGCCAGTCCAGGTGAAGCTCCCTATGACTTCTTGGGCTGAGGTCTTTTTCAGGCTCATCACGAAAGCCCATAGACAGCTCTCAGTGCGCTCATATTCATGGACCCCATGGATTGTACGCGCTTGTCTTGTCCATAAATGGCCAGAACAGGAGGGGCAGTCATTTCTCTCAGACATCGGTCCATGTGGAGGAACAGCTGTGTACATAGCCTCATTGCCCATTACGGGCTAAGTGTTGTCCAGGGTTTACAAGGAGAGCACATGGCCCCAAAATACGGTGGCGTGCACGGCCCTTCCTCACATGGGGGACTCTCATATGCGTGTGCTCTGCGTGTTTGCCCTTCACTGCACATTGACCCATTACAGCGAATGGTGCTACACAGACGGGACTTTCTAAACAGACCAATGGTCCGCGCAAAAAAGATGGAATATGTTCATTCTAGTCTGATTTCTCGGACATCAGACACTCATTCAAGCCCATGAGTGCACATAAAAGCGGAGCGCTCCCAGATGAGGCTTTACATGGATCATTGCTAAGCAATACTAAATAATGGACCTCTTTAGTTCTTCCTTTTTGTGTGCAAGAAGAAAATGGAAGACAGCGAAGTAAAAAACCCACGGAGCCCGAGGAACATCGACATACACGCGGATGACAACCGGACCTATTCGTACAGGCCAAAGTCAGATGCACCCATGTGAATAAGCCCTTGCAATCCATAATGGCCAATGAAACAGCAGCCCAGAAGAGAACAGACGCACGGACGCGCCGGACCTCCTATTCAGGCGCAGGCTGAGAACAAGTGATGTTTTGCATTAATATTTTCAGATAAATAGAGATTTACAAAATGTGACACCAAACCCTGAAATTTAACATAATGGAATCACACGCGGCAGTGCTCACTGCCACCAGTTCCCGCAGCTTCCGTGTCCCGGATTAGTCATTCCACCTTCCGCCGCCTCCCTGCATCCGACCGGTCCACTTATCGTAGCTCCAGGCTTTGTCCATGATGAACTTGAATGAAGCGGGATGGAAACGTCCCTACAGTGAACCCTACATTGGCCATCAGTGTCTGGGAGATGCTCGCATTCCGTTCGCTCCCGGCACTCTCCACAGGAACTCTTACTTTGATCAAACTTAAAGCCGAGAAGGAAAACGCTGCATACAGTTTTGAAGTACTCATGAATAAGTAATTGCACGCAAAAATCAACACATTGCATCCGAGCCGAGATCTGCGGAGAGAACGTGTGAGCAGAAGTGAGATGTTCAGGGGAAATTAATTTACTGACTTTCTTCTCTGTTTCCATCCGGTTTGAGTCATTAATCTTGAGGACAGCGACTGCAGCAGGCAAGACACTATTAGCTAATGAGTCTCCGCGCACAAATGTTACTAATCCTGTAGATCCGTTATTATAAAAGTAAAAAACACAACAAAGACAAACTGTAACAATAAGAATAACCATATAAAGCAATATAAGGCCCTTCCCCCACAGTCCGTGATCCATAAACAAAGTAAATGTCCATATCCGGGGTTCCCCCCGCCGTACACACCCACACACATACACACTCAGCATATAACACTATATACAAGTATATACCTAAAATACAAAACTAAGGAATCTATAACTCCAGGTCCAGCCGTGCCACACTGTACCCACACAGAACAAATGGAAGCAATAACATAAATAACCAAATACAAACAGAAAGACCGAGCCAACTGGCATAAAAAAAAAACTAACTAAAACTCTATATGTTTTTTTTTGTTTTGTTTTTTTTGGGTCCCTAGTGCAACTTGGGGGCCAAGCCCGCTCCACCAGTCTGTGCCCAGAGTTCAATGTTCGGGACGTGCCAGGCTACGGCTCAAGGCGTGAACCCCACTCCCCCCAACTCCCCACCCAACCTACCTACCACCCAAAATGTGAATGTGAATACATACAATATATACAAAACCATAATAAACAATACACCGACATACACCAATATACAGATTATACAATATTCATACAACCCGAAAGCCTAAGGTCGGCTCACCTGCAGCCCTACTTCTTTTCATTTTGCCCAAATCAAAACAAAAGGCTTCATGGTGCACTCACAGCCCCCCACCGGGATTGGAGGTGATAAGCCGGGCACAGACACGGCAATGCCCTTTCCCTTCCCTTTTTTTAAAAAGGTCTCCCTATTCTTTCCCTAATTTGCCCTAGACTGTCCTTAGTCTGCCCCTCAGTCTGACCCTTCATGGAAAACTGTCCCTGCCCTATCCCTCCTCTCTCCCTATCCTGTCCCTATTCTCTCCCTACTCTGCCCCTAGACAATTAAGAAAAGACTGTCCCTAACGAAATACAAGCCCTCTCCATAGGAGAGAAGCCTTAGATGTGCCCAGCCTCTCATACTCCAAAGAACGCACCTTCACCAGGTCACCCAGGATGTTCCTACAGACCGTATCCACGGGGAGGACTTTCAGTTCCGTCGAGATTAAACACCGTGCACTCCAGATGTGGAACCTGACCACTAGGCTAACTAGGAATAAAGTGCAGCGGTCCCTGCCACCAAGACCTCTGAAGGCCCCATAAGCCCACTCCGCATAGGAGAGGTGTGCCAGCTGAGGCCAGCCTATGGAGACCCCTACCCATTGGTATACCTCTGTATTAAAGGGGCACTGAAGCAGGAAATGCTCCATGCTTTCCAGCACATCGCTGCACTCCTGACGGGGGCAACCCCTGTCAATCAGAGGCCTGCTCTTCAAGTTACCCCTTACATACAGTCTCCCGTGAAATCAGCGCCAAGCCAAGTCCCAAAACTTCACGGGGACCCGGGTTGAATTCAGTAAACGTAACCCTCCCTCCAGGTCCCGACCTGGGCAGTCCTTGAGCGCCAGGGGCTTCTGGAAACGGGTCAACAGGACTCTTTCGTCGAGGAGCCTCCTCGTCAGAGTCCTGATCTCCCACATCCCCAGACCCCACCGGCGTATCACCTTCAGAACCAAGGTAGCGTAAGCCGGGAGATATCCATGCTGTGTGCGAAGGTCCTTCACTCGCCCTCCTGTCTCCCATTCCTGGAAGAAGGGCCGAAACCATCCCCGGCAGGAGTAGACCCACGGAGGAGCCCTCTTGTGCCAGAGGTTGCCTATGTTGATCTTAAAAAAGGTGTCTACAAGAAACACCATGGGGTTGACCATAGATAACCCCCCTAGTCTCCTCGTGCGGTATGTAACATCTCTCCTGATCAGGTTCAACCTGTTCCCCCACAACATTAGGAAGAACAGGTTGTAGACCCGGGTCCAGAGAGGCTCTGGCAAAATGCATACGCTGCCCAGGTAGATGAATACAGAGAGCAGGTATGTTTTGATCAGGTTAACCCTTTCCCAAAGGGTCAAAGACCAACCCTTCCACTGGGCCACCTTCTGAGTGGCACCATCGAGCCTGACCACCCAATTTTGCATGGGGTTATCTCGCCGACCAAATTCAATGCTGAGAACTTTAGCCGAGTCCTGGCGCACTGGAAGGGTGTCCGGGAGACAAAATTTAGGATCTCCCCTTTCTAACCAGAGACTTTCGCACTTATCCCAGTTGAGGCCGGACCCGGATGCTTCCGAATAGCGATCCACCTCTGTTATCACGTACTCTGCCTCCCCCCTCGAGGACACAAAGACGGTGACGTCATCAGCGTATGCTGCCACCCTGACCATGGCTTCCGGCACCGCCCGATCCATCCCGACCCCCGCCATAGGCCCACCATCAATCCCCCTAAGGAAAGGATCAATGGCAAACACATACAGCAAGTGGCTCAGAGGACAACCCTGACGGACACCAGACCCAACCTCAAATGGGCGGCCGACCCAACCGTTCACCAGTTGGAAAGTCTCAGCCCCCGCATACAATGTCCTGAGCCAATGACAAACCCCACCAGCAGGCCATATCTCAAAAGAACAGACCAGAGTTACTCGTGGTTAACCCGATCAAACGCTACGGTCTGATCCAAGGACAGAAAGTACCCCTCCCAGTGACTCGCCCTACTCTGCTCTACTGCCTCCCGGACACCAAGAACAGCATTAAAGGTGCTACGACCTGGAACAGAGCAATGCTGTGCCCCCGAGAGGAGCCGGGGTGCAAACTTGACCAGCCGATTAAACAGCACTTTTGCCAGAACCTTCCTGTCCGTATTGAGAAGCGCTATGGGACGCCAGTTCTCAATACGGCTCGAGTCTTTACCTTTTGACAGAATGATCAAGGCCAACCTCCTCATTGACTTTGGGAGAGTGTCCGAGGAAAGACACTCCTTAAATACCTCAAGAGGGGACTCGAGAGGTCCTTATAGGTCTTATAATACTCAGATGTTAATCCATCCGGTCTTGCCGATTTGAGCGCAAGCCCATCAATCGCCAGTTTAACTTCCTCTATGTTGCTCTCCTCTGTCAAAACATTAAGGGAGATGTCATCCCCTGGCTCAGGAACAGCTTCAGCCAGGAAAGCCGACATCACATCTCGATCTAGATCCCAATTTCTCAAAAGGTGCGAGTAAAAGGATCTGACGACTTCCAGAATCCCTGATCTGGACCTGTTCAGAGATCCCGTACCGTCGATCAGTCCAGTGACAACTTTACGATTCACTGACATCTTGCAGTTTCTGTAAGGGTCGGGCGAGCGGTACTTCCCAAAGTCCTTCTCAAAAACCAAAGATGCGTGCCTATTATACTGGCACCCTTTGAGCAAAGACTTCACTCTGGAGATCTCCTCACAGCTACCTCCAGTCGAGACAAGATGTTCAAGTTTCCTCCTCAGGCCCTGATAAAGACAGTACTTACTCAGGCTCCTGAGGCTAGAGAGCTGGCGGAAGAACCTCGCCGCCCTGATCTTGAGCATCTCCCACCACTCTGACTTACTGCTACAAAGATCCAGTAATGGTACCTGGCTCTGCAGAAAATCCTCAAAGGACTGTCTTATCTCTGCTTCCTCCAGGAGTGATGAATTCAGCCTCCATAAGCCTCTACCCATCCGGGGGGTCTCTGCAACATTCAGGGAAAACAAAATCAGACAGTGGTCGGAGAATTCCACCTCAACAACGGACACTGGTGAAGAGATGGCTTCCTCCTTCAAATAAAACCTATCTATTCTAGACCTGCACTCGCCTCTATAATAGGTGAAACCCGCGTGGCCTGGGGTGTGCCGGATGTGGACATCCACCAGGCGAGCTTCGCTAGCTATGCTATTAAGCGCGACGCTATCATAAGTCAGCTTGCCTAGGGAGCCTCCCCTGTCACGGGTCCTCGTGACTGCGTTAAAGTCACCCCCAAAGATCACCTGCCGACTGGTAAAAAGGTACGGCTTGATCCTCATAAAAAGATCCATGCGGTTCCGCATGGTTTGGGGACCGTAGATGTTGATTAGCTGAAGCTCTTGTCCCTTCATGAGAACATCCAGGATCAGGCACCTCCCTATTTCTAACTCAATAACCAGTCGGCATTCAACCGCTGCGGTAAAAAGGACCGCCACTCCGCTATATAGCTCGGCCACAAGAGACCAGTAAGATGGACCAGACCTCTATTCCCTCTTTACCTTATGCACAGCTGCCAAATTTGGCAGCCTGGTCTCTTGCAAAAACAAAATGCCGGCTTCAACGCGGCCAAGAAAATCAAAGGCTGCAAATCTAGCCATATTAGACTTAATGCTGGCAACATTAATGGATGCCAGCGTCACCGGAGTGGGTGCCGCCATCATTGGTGATTGAGTTAGATGGCTTTCTTCTTCCCACCCCCCTTCTCATCAGGGTCTGAGGATGACCCCTTGCCACGTTTCTTGGACACTGAAAGGTCTATGGCAAAGGGCTCCTCGACCTCGTCCTCCTTGCCACTGGGCTCCAGGCCAACCCTCCCCCTGGAGGTCACCGAACCCTCACAAGAGGAGGGCTCAGCACCCCATGTAGGCCTCACGTTTGCCCTAGAAACCTCTCCCTCCTCCTCCTCCTCCTCCGAAGAGGAGGAGAGAGCTTGGTACCTGTTGGAGAGCCCAACAAGAGGAGAGTTTGGATTGCTTTCCTGCACCTGGCCCATTGCAAGGGAAGATTTCCCTTCCCTTTTTTTCCCTTTCTTGGAGCCCTGCTTGCGCTTTTTCTTTTGCCACTCATCTTTGAGCTCACCCACACTTTCATAGTGGGAAGAATCTGAATAAGTGTCATCCTCTATCCTTCGGATCCTCATGACCTCCTCATCCAGCTCCCTGTCCCCTGGAGCCTCAGCCACATGATTTGCGTCCAGAGCAGGAGCCAGCATTGACCCACCTGCCACCTGGGTTTCCACCAGCTTCCTGCCCCTTCCGTGCTTCTCTTGGCGCCTCAGCTTGGCTGCCCCAGCATGTTTGTTCTTGCTTGGCTCCTGGGCTCCATCGCCTCTGCTGGTCCCCTCCCCTGCAGAAGCAACCTCACGGCTCTCCTCCGCTGGGGTCATGACCGCATTGGCAAAAGAGCGTGGACAGCGACTGAATGGGTGACCGAGGTCATCACACAGGTGACACCTAATCTCTGCACAAGATGCCGCAATATGACCTACCTCGCCACACAGAGCGCACTTGATGACATTACAGGCCGCACTCAAATGTGTGGGGTCGCCGCACTTGTGACAGAGCTTCGGCTGTCCCTGGTAGAAGGCCAAGATACAATTTCTGCCTAGGAAGGCCGCAGATGGTATGAGGGCCACCGAATTCCCTGAACGCTTACGTTTCACCATAAACGTCCAGGCTCCGGACCAGATGCCGTGTTCGTTCCGGTTCTTATTGGGCATATCCACCACCTCTCCGTACCGACTTATCCAAGTCATGATATCATAACAAGAGAGGGACTCGTTACGAGTCAAAACAGTCACTCTCTTGACTCCAGTCTGGCGGGTTACCACTTGTGCAGCGAAACTGCGCCAGCCGGGCTCGTCCTTCATTAGCTCATAATTCCCCCAAAAGAGCTCAAGGCCCTCTGGGCGAGCAAAGCTGATGTCGAACTCAGACGTGCCGTAAGGATGGATCAGGGCATAGATGTCATTTGCCCTGAAACCCATCTTCAGCAGAAGCTCCACCACCTTACTCCTGGATGGGCACGCGTCATTGCCTCTCCACTGAAGACGAGCCACATTCCTACGGCCAATGTCCTGCCCGGTTGTTGGCAGGGACCAGACGTCTCCCCCCTTTGTTCTCGGAAGGCACCAAGACAATATCTCTCCACCCAGAGAGACAGATCCACAACTCTGCCCCCTACATTCATCGAGCTCTCCCCCCTCCTCAAGGCCTCCAGGAGGCGCTGTTGCAAAATGCCATTCCCAGAGCCCAAAGACGAGGAGGACGCATCCCCCCTCCCTCCAGCGGCGACACTGGCATAACTTCTACCAGATGTTGTCGCAGCTGGAGGGGTGACTGGATCCCGGCCCATCCCCTGACTATTACCCGAATCCCCACCCTCCTGTACATCTGATGTCATACCGCCCGGGGGATTGGGGACATCCGGAGCTCCCGGATCCCCCGCAGGAGCAGGGGCAGCGGCAGCACTAGCAGTTGTATCTCTCACACATATCTTCCCTTTTGCTGCACCAGGACCTGCTTCACTCTTGTTCCTAATGTTGCCCTTTCCAGATGGAACGTCCAGGGAGCCTCCAGCTGGCTGAGGCTGGAGACCGGCAACGACAGAATCAGTCCTAAGTCCCATATCATTCTTTGTAGGAGCCGTCTCTGCAGCCCTAGCTCCAACCATTTTTCCAGCCATGCTGGGACTTGTGGTACTTTTTATTTGCTTATTTGTTACTGCAATACTTTCAAGATGGGTGGGAGGATCGGCAGACTTGGCCACCACCAACTGCGCCCCCTCTACACCTGACAGGCCTTTTAGGGACACAGGAGGGACAGCCAAGACACCACTGGCGGGACCTGACACCGGACTGCGCCCCCCTCCCACTGGGGGGCAGCCATCAGCACCAGCACCTACGGATTGACCGCGACCCCTCATTCCATCTTTCCCACGGACCTTCTCTGCCTCCTTATCGCCTTCATTCCCACTACTGGCACAAGCAGCAATGGAGTTTTGGGCCGCATTAACCCTCTCTTCCCCAGTCCCCTGCACCGGACCCACTGCAGAGCCCGGGACTAGGGGTATACCAGGGCTAGCACCCCGATCTGACTTTGCAGCCGGACCGGAGTGCTTGGTGACGTACACAAACCTTTCTTGTACGGTGGTCTTCATCATCTTTTTTTTCTGCCTCTTTTTGCCCGCAGATGTTCCTTCAGGCATGTCGTCACCAAAGTACATGTTCTGCATCCTTTCTGGGGACTCCTGCAGCATGATTTGCTGCATTATGAGGGCCCCCTCACCGCTGCTGCTGTCGTCATCCCCGTCCTCAGCACTGGACTCCTCCGATGTGGGGGGCAGGCTAACCTGCTCAGCAGGAATGCTGCTCCCTGCAGTTCCTCCCTGCTCTAAGGACGGCTGCTCCCCAGAGCATATCGCCACCCCGTCCTGCGCATCCTCTGATTCGTCACTGCTCATATGCGCCATTTCAGAAAAATCGCTCGTCGTTTAGGAGCTTCTCTTTAAACGGGCCGCTGGCTTGGAGGATTCTATACCTCTCCTCTTTGTAAAAATCAACGGCCTCCTTGCAGGCTTTAACTCTTTCCGCTGCAGCGATCTTTTTCCTTCCCCGTGGGGCTTTATCCAGGTCGCTGAGGGCAGTCTGCAGTTCTCTGCGGTATTTCTGCAGCTGCCTACCGACCTCCTTATAGTCTTTTATATTGGCGGCTATCCGAGACGCCCTGGCAGTCACAGGCTCACCCCTCTTGCGCTCTCCCCAGCTGGCATTTGTAGGTGCCTTTGCAGCACTGACCTTGCCTTTGGTTTGGCTTTGGGTCCTCCTGTGCTCAACGTCCTTCCGGGGAGTCTAGGTGACGCTGCTCGCACCCCAACTGGATCCTCTCCCCTCCTGGGGTTCATTCCTCCACCCTCCCGACCGAAGCTGGGGGGGAAGGGGGAGGTGCACGGGACTCCATAGCAAATGTAGCCCAGAAACGTGCACTGTTCCTGGGCTCTCAGCAAGGTCTCCACCCAAGAAGCATACCAGAACCTGGATCCTGCAGAGCTCTTCTGAACACAGCCTTCTCCAGAGCTGCACTCACTATTCTGCTGGTGGAGCCACTGTGTTCATAAATTACATATCCTGCAATGACTCTGAGTTACATCCTGTATTATACTCCAGAGCTGCACTCACTGTTCTGCTGGTGGAGTCACTGTGTATATTCATTACTTATCCTGTACTGATCCTGAGTTACATCCTGTATTATACCCCAGAGCTGCACTCACTATTCTGCTGGTGGAGTCACTGTGTACATACATTACTTATCCTGTACTGATCCTGAGTTACATCCTGTATTATACCCCAGAGCTGCACTCACTATTCTGCTGGTGGAGTCACTGTGTACATACATTACTTATCCTGTACTGATCCTGAGTTACATCCTGCATTATACTCCAGAGCTGCACTCATTATTCTGCTGGTAGTCACTGTGTACATACATTACTTATCCTGTACTGATCCTGAGTTACATCCTGTATTATACCCCAGAGCTGCGCTCACTATTCTGCTGGTGGAGTCACTGTGTACATACATTACTTATCCTGTACTGACCCTGAGTTACATCCGGTATTATACTCCAGAGCTGCACTCACTATTCTGCTGGTGGAGTCACTGTGTACATACATTACTTATCCTGTACTGCTCCTGAGTTACATCCTGTATTATACCCCAGAGCTGCAGTCACTATTCTGCTGGTGGAGTCACTGTGTGCATACATTACTTATCCTGTACTGACCCTGAGTTACATCCGGTATTATACTCCAGAGCTGCACTCACTATTCTGCTGGTGGAGTCACTGTGTACATACATTACTTATCCTGTACTGCTCCTGAGTTACATCCTGTATTATACCCCAGAGCTGCAGTCACTATTCTGCTGGTGGAGTCACTGTGTGCATACATTACTTATCCTGTACTGACCCTGAGTTACATCCGGTATTATACTCCAGAGCTGCACTCATTATTCTGCTGGTAGTCACTGTGTACATACATTACTTATCCTGTACTGATCCTGAGTTACATCCTGTATTATACTCCAGAGCTGCACTCACTATTCTGCTGGTGGAGTCACGGTGTACATACATTACTTATCCTGTACTGACCCTGAGTTACATCCTGTATTATACTCCAGAGCTGCACTCACTATTCTGCTGGTGGAGTCACGGTGTACATACATTACTTATCCTGTACTGATCCTGAGTTACATCTGTATTATACTCCAGAGCTGCACTCACTATTCTGCTGGTGGAGTCACTGTGTACATACATTACTTATCCTGTACTGCTCCTGAGTTACATCCTGTATTATACTCCAGAGCTGCACTCACTATTCTGCTGGTGGAGTCACGGTGTACATACATTACTTATCCTGTACTGACCCTGAGTTACATCCTGTATTATACTCCAGAGCTGCACTCACTATTCTGCTGGTGGAGTCACTGTGTACATACATTACTTATCCTGTACTGATCGTGAGTTACATCCTGTATTATACCCCAGAGCTGCACTCACTATTCTGCTGATTAATATTGGAAACAGAAGCCCCCCGCACCTTAGCCGAGGGGGCAGTTAGTTTTAATATGCCCTGGACTTTCCTGTAGCTACACTGAATGGAGTGAAGTCGATGTGCTGTGCAGTCGATAAGCTGCCTGCCATGCCAGGTTCCGCACAGAGGTTAGCAGCAGGCGATGAGGTTTGCAGTCTCTCCCTCTTGCCTCACACTGCAATCCGCTATGGATTTTACCTGCAGCTAGTCTGTCCTGTGCGCACTTACCCGGAAGGATGCAGAATAAGAAGACGCAGGGAATAGAATCAGGCATGAGGGTGCAGAGAAGCAAAGTTCACAAATTGCAGGATGGGTAATGTAGAATGGTGTCTGCAGTCCGGAGTATGGAGGGTGCAATAGTCTGCAGACCATCTCTATCACTGACACAATGCAGGGCACAGCTTGTCAGAGTGATGCATGTACCTGCCGGGCTGGTCACAGAGCTGGCACACACAGCGGCTTCCAGAACAGGAATTTCTGTTTGGCAGCGATGGTGCTGGGATTTGCAGCGTGATATCGGTGTGTTTAGATTGCCCCCCCTCCGCAGCCCTGGTGGATTATAACAGACGGCGCAGCATAGAATGGGCACAAGAACAGGTAATGAGAACGCTTATCACATCAATCCCTCTGTGCTGCTCCTCATATCCTGCAGGAGATGACGGGGCTCAAAGCTGACAACCCATGAAAGACGAGCGTCGCATCTGAGCTCCGTCTGGAGGGGACAGCAGCGGACCCATACAGAGAAGCCACACAGAAGCTGCCCTGCACTAAACTGAGGTGTTCTCCCCCAGATGTCATCTCTACAGACATTACAGCAGCACCGAGTACTACAGGCTACAGCAGCACCTAGTATTACATATTACAGCAGGACCAAGTACTACAGGTTACAGCAGCACTGAGTACTACAGGTTACAGCAGCACGGAGTACTACATCTTACAGCAGGACCAAGTACTACAGGTTACAGCAGCACTAAGTACTACAGGTTACAGCAGCACCAAGCACTACAGGTTACAGCAGCACCTAGTATTACATATTACAGCAGGACCAAGTACTACAGGTTACAGCAGCACCTAGTATTACATATTACAGCAGGACCAAGTACTACAGGCTACAGCAGCACCTAGTATTACATATTACAGCAGGACCAAGTACTACAGGTTACAGCAGGACCAAGTACAACAGGTTACAGTAGCCCTGAGTACTGCACGTTACAGTAGCAGTAAGCACTACAGGTTACAGCAGCACTAAGTACTACAGGTTACAGCAGCACCAAGCACTACAGGTTACAGCAGCACCAAGCCCTACAGGTTACAGCAGCACCGAGTACTGTCTACAGGCTACAGCAGCACTAAGCACTACAGGCTACAGCAGCACCGAGTACTGCAGGTTACAAAAGACAAAGTACTACAGGTTACAGCAGCCCAGAGTACTGCACGTTAAAGTAGCACTAAGCACTACAGGTTACAGCAGCCCCGAGTACTGCAGGTCACCGCAGCACTAAGCACTAAAGGTTAGAGCAGCACCGAGTACTAAAGGCTACAGCAGCACCTAGTATTACATATTACAGCAGGGCCAAGTACTACAGGTTACAACAGCACTGAGTACTACAGGTTACAGCAGCACCGAGTACTACATGTTACAGCAGGACCAAGTACTACAGGTTACAGCAGCCCTGAGTACTGCACGTTACAGTAGCAATAAGCACTACACGTTACAGCAGCACTAAGTACTACAGGTAACAGCAGCACAGAGTACTACAGGTTACAGCAGCATCAAGCACTACAGGTTACAGCAGCACTAAGCAATACAGGTTACAGCAGCACCGAGTACTACAGGTTACAGCAGCACCAAGGACTACAGGTTACAGCAGCACCAAGGACTACAGGTTACAGCAGCACCAAGGACTACAGGTTACAGCAGCACCAAGGACTAAAGGTTACAGCAGCACCAAGCACTACAGGTTACAGCAGCACTACAGGTTACAGCAGCACTAAGCACTACAGGTTACAGCAGCACTGAGTACTACAGTTTACAGCAGCACCGAGCACTACAGTCTACAGCAGCACTGAGTACTACAGGTTACAACAGGACCAATTACTAAAGGTTACAGCAGCCAAGAGTACTGCACGTTAAAGCAGCACTAAGCACTACAGGTTACAGCAGCACTAAGTACTACAGCTTACAGCAGCCCCGAGTACTGCAGGTTACAGAAGCACTGAGTACTGTCTACAGGTTACAGCAGCACTAAGCACTACAGGTTACAGCAACACTAAGTACTACAGGTTACAGCATCACAGAGTACTACATGCTACAGCAGCACCGAGCACTACAGGTTATAGCAGCACCAAGGACTACAGGCTACAGCAGCACTAAGCACTACAGGTTACATCAGCAATGAGTAGTACAAGTTACAGCAGCCCGAGTACTACAGGCTACAGCAGCCCAAAGCACTGCATGTTACAGCAGCACTAAGCACTACAGATTACAGCAGCCGCGAGTACTACAGGTTACAGCAGCACTAAGCACTGCAGATTACAGCAGCAGCGAGTACTGCAGGCTACAGCAGGATCAAATACTACAGGTTACAGCAGCCCTGAGTACAGCATGTTACAGCAGCCCTGAGTACTGCATGTTACAGCAGCACTGAGTACTACAGGTTGCAGTACCCCCGAATACTGCAGGTTATAGCAACACTAAGCACTACAGGTTACAGCAGCACTGAGTACTGTCTACAGGTTAAAGCAGCAGTGAGTACTACAGGTTACAGCAGCACTGAGTACTACAGGTTACAGCAGCACAGAGTACTACAGGTTACATCAGCACAGAGTACTGCAGGCTACAGCAGCACTAAGTACTACAGGTTACAGTAGCACTAAGTACTACAGGTTACAGCAGCACTAAGTACTACAGGTTACAGTAGCACTAAGTACGACAGGTTACAGTAGCACTAAGTACTACAGGTTACAGCAGCACTAAGCACTATAGGTTACAGCAGCACTAAGCACTACAGGTTACAGCAGCCCTGAGTACTACAGGTTACAATAGCACTAAAAGTTACAGCAGCACTAACCACTAAAGGTTACAGCAGCACCGAGTACTACAGGCTACAGCAGCACGGAGTACCAGAGGTTACAGCAGCCCCGCGTACTACAGGTTACAGCAGTACCGAGTACTACATGTTACAGCAGGACCAAGTACTACAGGTTACAGCAGCACTGAGTACTGCACGTTACAGTAGCACTAAGCACTACAGGTTACAGCAGCACAGAGTACTAACGGCTACAACAGCACCGTGCACTACAGGTTACAGCAGCACCAAGCACTACAGGTTACAGCAGCACTAAGCACTACAGGTTACAGCAGCACTGAGTACTACAGGTTACAGCAGCACCAAGGACTACAGGTTACAGCAGCACTAAGCACTACAGGTTACAGCAGCACCGAGTACTACAGGTTACAGCAGCATCGAGTACTACAGGTTACAGCAGCACCGAGTACTACAGGTTACAGCAGCACCGAGTACTACAGGTTACAGCAATACTGAGTACTGCAGGCTACAGCAGCACTAAGTACTACAGGTTACAGCAGCACCAAATACTACAGGTTATAGTCGCACTAAGTACTACAGGTTACAGCAGCATGGAGTACTACATGTTACAGCAGGACCAAGTACTACAGGTTACAGCGGCCCAGAGTACTACAGGTTACAGCAGCACTGAGTACTGCACGTTACAGTAGCACTAAGCACTACAGGTTACAGCAGCACTACGTACTACAGGTTACAGCAGCACAGAGTACTGACGGATACAGCAGCCCTGAGTACTACAGGTTACAGCAGGACCAAGTACTACAGGTTACAGCAGGACCAAGTACTACAGGTTACAGCAGGACCAAGTACTACAGGTTACAGCAGCACCGAGTACTACATGTTACAGCAGGACCAAGTACTACAGGTTACAGCAGCACTGAGTACTGCACGTTACAGTAGCACTAAGCACTACAGGTTACAGCAGGACCAAGTACTACAGGTTACAGCGGCCCAGAGTACTACAGGTTACAGCAGCACTGAGTACTGCACGTTACAGTAGCACTAAGCACTACAGGTTACAGCAGCACTACGTACTACAGGTTACAGCAGCACAGAGTACTGACGGATACAGCAGCCCTGAGTACTACAGGTTACAGCAGGACCAAGTACTACAGGTTACAGCAGCACCAAGGACTACAGGTTACAGCAGCACTAAGCACTACAGGTTACAGCAGCACCGAGTACTACAGGTTACAGCAGCATCGAGTACTACAGGTTACAGCAGCACCGAGTACTACAGGTTACAGCAGCACCGAGTACTACAGGTTACAGCAATACTGAGTACTGCAGGCTACAGCAGCACTAAGTACTACAGGTTACAGCAGCACCAAATACTACAGGTTATAGTCGCACTAAGTACTACAGGTTACAGCAGCATGGAGTACTACATGTTACAGCAGGACCAAGTACTACAGGTTACAGCGGCCCAGAGTACTACAGGTTACAGCAGCACTGAGTACTGCACGTTACAGTAGCACTAAGCACTACAGGTTACAGCAGCACTACGTACTACAGGTTACAGCAGCACAGAGTACTGACGGATACAGCAGCCCTGAGTACTACAGGTTACAGCAGGACCAAGTACTACAGGTTACAGCAGGACCAAGTACTACAGGTTACAGCAGGACCAAGTACTACAGGTTACAGCAGCACCGAGTACTACATGTTACAGCAGGACCAAGTACTACAGGTTACAGCAGCACTGAGTACTGCACGTTACAGTAGCACTAAGCACTACAGGTTACAGCAGCACTAAGTACTACAGGTTACAGCAGCACAGAGTACCAATGGCTACAACAGAACCGTGTACTACAGGTTACAGCAGCACCAAGCACTACAGGTTACAGCAGGACCACGTACTACAGGTTACAGCAGCACTAAGCGCTACAGGTTACAGCAGCATCAAGCACTACAGGTTACAGCAGCACTAAGCGCTACAGGTTACAGCAGCACTGAGTACTACAGGTTACAGCAGCACCAAGGACTACAGGTTACAGCAGCACTAAACACTACAGGTTACAGCAGCACAGAGTACTACAGGTTACAGCAGTACTGAGTACTGCAGGCTACAGCAGCACTAAGTACTACAGGTTACAGCAGCACAGAGTACTACAGGTTACAACAGCACAAAGTACTACAGGTTACAGCAGCACAGAGTACTACAGGTTACAGCAGTACTGAGTACTGCAGGCTACAGCAGCACTAAGTACTACAGGTTACAGCAGCACAGAGTACTACAGGTTACAGCAATACTGAGTACTGCAGGCTACAGCAGCACTAAGTACTACAGGTTACAGCAGCACCAAATACTACAGGTTATAGTCGCACTAAGTACTACAGGTTACAGCAGCACTAAGCACTACAGGTTACAGCAGCCCTGAGTAATACAGGTTACAGCAGCATTATAGGTTACAGCAGCACTAACCACTAAAGGTTACAGCAGCACCGAGTACTACAGGCTACAGCAGCATGGAGTACTACATGTTACAGCAGGACCAAGTACTACAGGTTACAGCGGCCCAGAGTACTACAGGTTACAGCAGCACTGAGTACTGCACGTTACAGTAGCACTAAGCACTACAGGTTACAGCAGCACTACGTACTACAGGTTACAGCAGCACAGAGTACTGATGGATACAGCAGCCCTGAGTACTACAGGTTACAGCAGGACGAAGTACTACAGGTTACAGCAGGACCAAGTACTACAGGTTACAGCAGGACCAAGTACTACAGGTTACAGCAGCACCGATTACTACATGTTACAGCAGGACCAAGTACTACAGGTTACAGCAGCACTGAGTACTGCACGTTACAGTAGCACTAAGCACTACAGGTTACAGCAGCACTAAGTACTACAGGTTACAGCAGCACAGAGTACTACAGGTTACAGCAGCACCAAGGACTACAGGTTACAGCAGCACAGAGTACTACAGGTTACAGCAGTACTGAGTACTGCAGGCTACAGCAGCACTAAGTACTACAGGTTACAGCAGCACCAAATACTACAGGTTATAGCCACACTAAGTGCTACAGGTTACAGCAGCACAGAGTACTACAGGTTACAACAGCACTAAGCACTACAGGTTACATCAGCCCTGAGTAATACAGGTTACAGCAGCACTAAAGGTTACAGCAGCACTAAAGGTTACAGCAGCACTAACCACTAAAGGTTACAGCAGCACCGAGTACTACAGGCTACAGCAGCACGGAGTACTACATGTTACAGCAGGACCAAGTACTACATTTTACAGCAGGACCAAGTACTGCACATTACAGCAGCACTAAGCACTACAGGTTACAGCAGCACCAAGTACTACAGGTTACAGCAGCACCAAGTCCTACAGGTTACAGTAGCCCCGAGTACTGCAGGTTACAGTAGCCCCGAGTACTGCAGGTTACAGCAGCACTAAGCACTACAGGTTACAGCAGCACTGAATACTACAGGTTACAGCAGCACCAAGTACTACAGGTTACAGCAGCACAGTGTACTACAGGTTACAGCAGCCCCGAGTACTACAGGCTACAGCAGCACCGAGCACTACAGGTTACAGCAGCACCGAGCACTACAGGTTACAGCAGCACCGAGTGCTACAGGCTACAGTAGCACTAAGTACTACAGGCTACAGTAGCACTAAGTACTACAGGTTATAGCAGCACCAAATACTACAGGTTACAGCAGCACTAAGCACTACAGATTACAGCAGCTCTGAGTACTGCAGGCTACAGCGACACCAAATACTACAGGTTACAGCAGCACTGAGTACTACAGATTACAGCAGCACAGAGTACTACAGATTAGAGCAGCATCAAGTACTACAGGTTACAGCAGCACCAAGTACTGTCTAAAGGTTACAGCAGCACCAGTGCTACGGGTTACGGAAGCTATGAGTACTACAGGTTACAGCAGCACAGAATATTACAGATTACAGCAGCACAGAGTACTACAGATTACAGCAGCACCAAGTACTGTCTACAGATTACAGCAGCAGCAAATACTACAGGTTACGGCAGCACCAGTGCTACAGGTTACAGGAGCAATGAGTACTACAGGTTACAGCAGCACAGAGTACTACAGGTTACAGCAGCACCAAGGACTACAGGTTACAGCAGTACAAAGTACTACAGGTTACAGCAGCACTAAGTACTACAGGTTACAGCAGCACAAAGTACTACAGGTTACAGCAGCACAAAGTACTACAGGTTACAGCAGCACAAAGTACTACAGGTTACAGCAGCACAAAGTACTACAGGTTACAGCAGCACAAAGTACTACAGGTTACAACAGCACAAAGTGCTACAGGTTACAGCAACACCAAGTACTACAGGTTACATCAGCACCGAGTCCTACAGATTACAGCAGCACCGAGTACTGTCTACAGGTTACAGCAGCACCGAGTACTGTCTGCAGGTTACAGCAGCATAGAGTCCTACAGGTTAAAACAGCACAGAGTACTGTCTAAGGGTAACAGCAGTACCAAGTACTACAGGTTACAGCAGCATCAAGTCCTACAGGTTACAGCAACACCGAGTACTGTCTATAAGTTATAGCAGCACCAAGTACAACAGGTTACAGCAGCACCGAGTACTGTCTATAAATTACAGCAGCACCGAGTCCTACAGGTTACACCAGCACCAAGAACTGTCTAAAGGTTACAGCAGCATCGAGTCCTACAGGTTACAGCAGCAACGATTTCTACAGGTTACAGCAGCACAGAGTACTACAGATTACAGCAGCACCGAGCACTACAGGTTAGAGCAGTACCGAGCACTACAGATTACAGCAGCACCGAGCACTACAGGTTAGAGCAGTACAGAGTACTATTGGTTACAAACGCACCATATACTAGCTGCAGGTTACAGTAGCACCGAGAACTACAAGTTACAGCAGCTCCGAGTACTAGAGGTTACAGAAGCACTGAGTACTGTCTATGGGTTACAGCAGCACCGCGTACTACAGATTACAGCAGCATAGAGTACTCTCTACAGGCTACAGTAGCACCAAGTACTATCTACTGGGTGCAGTAGCAGAGTCCTACAGCTTACAGCAGCACAGAATCCTACAGGTTACAGCAGTACAAAGTACTGTCTACAGGTTACATCAGCACTGGGTAATGTCTACTAGTTAAAGGAACACCAAGTACTGTCTACTAGTTACAGCAGCACCAGGTACTGCTTATAGGTTACAGCAGCACAAAGTACTGTCTACAAGTTACAGCAGCACAAAGTACTACAGGTTACAGCAGCACAAAGTACTACAGGTTACAGCAGCATCGGGTTTTACAGGTTACAGCAGCACAGAGTATTCCAGGTTGCAGTATCACTAAGTATTACTGGTTGTAGTAGCACTGAGTACTACATGTCACAGCAGCACACTGAGTATTACATGTCACAGCAGCACACTGAGTATTACATGTCACAGCAGCACACTGAGTACTACATGTCACAGCAGCACACTGAGTATTACATGTCACAGCAGCACACTGAGTACTACATGTCACAGCAGCACACTGAGTATTACAGGTCACAGCAGCACACTGAGTATTACAGGTCACAGTGGCACTAAGCATTACAGGATACAGCAGATACAGATTACAGCAGCACAAAGTATTACAGGTTACAGCAGCAATAAGGAAATAAAGTTGAACTCTACAAAAATTATAACTTACAATTGAATGCAAAAGAAAGTAGTGAGAAGGATAGAGAGAAGAGAGGAGACAGCGGGACTGGACACAGACGGTGGGGTAGAAGAAGGTGGGATTGGAGAGCAGGATAGGAAAATGACATTGGCATAGGAAAGGATACAGTGGGGTAGTAGAGAGCAATATAGAAGGAGCCATCAAGAAAGGAGAAGTTATAGTGGGACGGGCGAGGAAACGGTGGAATAGGAGAGCTGAGAGTAGCAAAGCAGCAATGGCATCAGGAGAGCAGAATGTTAGATAGGAGACATGACAGCAAGACAGGAGACAGTGGGATAAAAGAGGGGCTGGTGGCATGGGTGACACTGGGATAGGAGAACAGACAGCAAGACAGGAGGACACTGGGATAGGAGAACAGACAGCAGGATAGGAGAGGGGACAGCGGGATAAATGTAGTAACCGAATGGCAAAGGAACAGTGGGACAGGGAGAGAGGACAATGGGATAGGCGACGGCAGGATAGGGAGAGAGGACAATGGGATAGGAGACGGCAGGATAGGGAGAGAGGACAATGGGATAGGAGACGGCAGGACAGGGAGAGAGGACAATGGGATAGGAGACGGCAGGATAGGGAGATAGATGGCATTTAGATCAGAGAGGTGACAGTAAGACAGGAAAGGGGACAGTGGTGTAGGAGAGGGGGCATATGATACCAGACTGCAGGATTCGAGAAGTGAAAGTGGGACAGATGTGGATAAGAGGGAAGACAGGCAGACAGGAGATAGATGGAATTGGGATAGGAGAGAAGACTTGAGATTGGAGAGGTGACAGCGGGATAGGAGAGGTGACAGCGGGATAGAGGTGCTAACAGGATATGAGAGAAGGACAGCAGAGGTAATGCTGGAGTCAGAGATAGTTTGTAACGGCACACAACCAGCGATGAGCACTTAGTGTCTTTCCACCTGGCAGCGGCACGGAGCGATCGTAACTGAGAAGTTGGTGTGAATCGTTGGCAGCCGCAGTTACTATCCTCCTCCTTTTAGGGTTGGGTTGTCAGGAGACCTGTGTATCATATCTCCAGTGTCCTGTACCCCCTGCCCCGGTACCCTCCTTACCTAAGGGGCTCTGCGCTCTTCTGTTCCCTGGGGTGTCACAGGTGGCATTGAAGGCAGCTGTCTGGTTCCAGGTGGCATTGCTGCTCAGGTTGTGCCAGCCCGGGTACTTGGTCAGCGGGATGCATCGGTGCAGTAATTCCTGCAGGGCACTTATGTTCCTGGTTAGGTGTAGAGGATCCATCTTCTCCAGCAGCTGCTCTCCCTGGTCAGATGCCCACAGTTCGGGCAGCTTTCATTGTACCTGGGTCTCCATGCCTGCTGCTAAGAGTCAGGTGCCCCCCGTTTTGCCATGTGCAGCCTGCGAAGCACTGAGACACACTGAGCACCCAGTCCTGCACTGCCTCCAGTACTCAGGGTTCTGACAAGCTAATGTGGCAGTGCAGCGCCCTCTTGTGACCCAGCAGTAATACTGCACCCCCTTCTGGGACTTATATCAGTGACATCTGTGCCCAGCGATGTGATTGTGCTCCGCAGGGCGTTGTGTGCCAGCTGACACATAGATGGGAATAGGACATGTAGCATGCAGGGTCCGTCGACATCGGACAGGACTTGGGTGACTGTCTATGTGCTCTCCGATGCAGCTTGCGTCCAGGTTTCACATTACTTAGCAATGATCAGTAAATAAGCAGATGTCCTCCATGTGCACAACATTACGTTTCTTTGGGCGCCCACTGAACTGAATGGGGTGGCTGTAATCCAAGAGCAAGAATTTAGGCCAGAATAGGACATGCTGCAGTTTGCTACAATCCGTGTCTGTCTAAGCCCATTGACTGCAAGGGATCAGTGCGCTGTCGGCTGCAAATACAATCAGCTCGTGGATGTGAGCATCGTGTGAAGAAGCCCTAAACAGCACCCAGGAAGGAGGGTAAGGCTCCTGAAATTACTGTAGATCCAATAGGATTCTGCTTTGGTGAGAATAACTGGACTTGAAGGTGATGCCAATGGTTTTCCACCCACCGACCCATTGATTGTAATATTAGAGTTTCCTCTAACTACTATTCATCTGTCAGACATATTATTGTACAAGACGCTGCTTTCCACCAGGTCGGCACTTACAGGCATCCATGAGAGCAGAGCTATCTGGGGGCAGACTGTGATATGGCTCTTACCCTAGTGGCAATGTTTAGTATTGCATCTCTCCTGCCACTAGTATACAACACTCTCTGCAAATGCCATTGGGTGGGGAACTCTGCATTAAAGCGTTCCATCTTACGTTCCTTCGACACGTCTTGTCCGTCTCCAGGGTGTATGACTTGTGCCTCTGCAGAGTGTACTCTCTTCTATTGTCCTACAATGTCTGGCCCTGAGTTCATTCAGGTTTCATCTTGTGTTCCTTCCAAGTCTCCTGTTCCTCCAGTAATCCCCCTCGCATGTCCCATCTCCTGTTCCTCCAGTGTTCCCCCTCGCATGTCCCATCTTCTGTTCCTCCAGATCTCGCGTCTCTAGGGAACGCCCTTTCTTCTGTTTCCCCAGAAGGTCCATCTTGTATTCCTGCAGTAGGTCCATCTTAGGTTTCTCTCTTCTGGTTTTTCAGTCTCAAGGTGATACAATGAATCAGGCCTTCATCCACCTCGTTGCTATGAGTCAAGGAGGGATAAACAACTCCAAAGGGATTTATGAAGCACCCCATGTACCCTCCAAGAGCCCGGTAAACCCAATTCATAAGCTAAAGGATTAATGACTCGCGTTATGGCAAAGGGACTGATAAAACGCGGTGCAAGCTTTGCCGAGGGGAGCTTCAATTTTAAATTCTTCGTGGACAGATAGACCCTCTGACCGACCTCAAATGTCTCCGACACAGTGGACCTTTTACAACTATGTCGTTGCATACGACCACTTGCTTCCTCCAGGTTCTTGAGCGGACCATTCCAGACCTCCCGCAACTCACTAGTAACCACATCAACCACGGGACAAGCTGTAGGTACTGGAATGGAAGTCAGGAACCGGGGATGCCGACCGAACACACAGAAGAAAGGTGACACCCCCGTCAACTGATACGATTATTTATGGAAAATTCAGCCAAGGGTAAGAACTCTACCCACCGACTGACCCTCTCGCCCACAAAAAGATGCAAGTATTGTACTAAGTCTTACTTTTTACATTCCGTTTGCCCATTCATCTGCGGATGAAACGCTGATGAGAAAGACAGAGATGTTCCCAAGTTTTTACAGAAGGCCCTCCAAAATTAGGCCACAAATTGCACCCTCCAATCCGAAACTATATTGACCGGTATTCCATGCAATCAAATAATCTCTCTAATGAAAATCCTCACTAATTCAGCGGTAGATGGTAATTTTTCCAAAGCAACAAAATGGGCCATTTTCGAGAACCTGTCAACAACTACCAAAATGGTGGAACAACCTTGTGACAGAGGCAGGTCAGTGACAAAATCCATGGACACGTGCGACCATGGACTACCAGGTGCTGAAAACGGCATTAAAGGTCCCTGAGGCCTCTTACGGCGACTCTTACCTCGGGCCACCAGTAGAATTGGGAACATAGCTTAAGAGTTCCCTGGACCCCTGGATGCCCTGCAACAACGGAGGCATGAGACTCTTCCAGAACCAACAACCGCTGGGACATCGGTACAAATAACTTCCCTGCCGGAACCCCCTCCAGGGCTTCTTGTTGATATTCCTGAAGCTGAGCCGGAAGGTTCCGTGTCAGGGCTGCCACCACAACAACGGGCGGGAGGATGCCTTCTGGGGAAGAGTCCCCAACCTCCGGAGTCCTGAAACTGCGGGAGAATGCGTCAGCTTTCACATTTTTATCTCCCGGCAGGAATGTGACTGTAAAATCGAATCTCGAGAAGAAAAGCGCCCACCTGGCTTGCTGCGCCTTGAGACACTTAGCATTTTCAAGATGCACTAAGTTCTTGTGATCGTTGAAGACTGTCACCTGGTGTCGAACCCCCTCCAGAAGATGACGCCATTCTGCAAATGCCCATTTTATTGCCAACAGTTCCCTGTTCCCAACATCGTACTTGCACTCGGCGCTACTGAATTTACGGGAAAAGAAAGTACACCGACTAAACCCTGAACGGCCCCCCAATTCCTGGGAGAGGACTGCCCCCACCCCAACCTCAGCAGCGTCTACCTCCACGAAAAAGGGTCTCTGAGGGTCCAGCTGAGCAAGCATCAGCGCGGTGGAAAAAGCCCTCTTGAGTTGCTCAAACATCTCTGAAGCTTCCGGAGACCACAACGTCACGTCCGCTCCTTTTTTAGTGAGATCAGTCAGCAGTTGAGCAATCACTGAATAATTTGTGATAAGTTTTCTCTAAAAGTTGGCAAACCCAAGAAAGAGCTGAAGAGCCTTCAAATTATCTGGTTTAATGCATTGTGCGATTGCCGCAACCTTGTCTGACTCCATACACACATCAGTGGGAGTAATGATATACCCCAGGAATGACACGCATTTGACCCCAAATGAGCACTTCTCCAATTTAGCATACAATTGGTACTACTGTAACCACTCTAACACTAAATGGAGATGTCTGACATGCGTGTCCCAATCCGACGAGTACACCAAAATGTCATCCAAGTAGACAACCATAAAAACCCCTAGGTAATCGTGGAAGACCGCGTTCATAAACCCCAGAAAAACGGCAGGGGCGTTGCATAACCCGAAGGGCATAACAAGATCTAATGGGTGGGGACTCCCTGACCCTTACCCACGCCAATGGCCCTTCCTGGAGGTAGCCCCAAATGTGGCACAGGTCCAGGCCGCCAACACTGACCCTATGCTGTCTAGTGGCAGGACAGGAAGAAACCGCCGTGCCTATGCAGATGACAACTTACTAGTACCGACAGGCAGGGCCGATAGGAAAAACCAACATGACAGGAAAACCACAGAACACAGGCAGAGCTGGATCGGGACTGGGTAACTTCCACTGGAGCAGGACCGAAGTCAGACACACAGGGAAGAGAACCACTAACTGGCAACAGACCATATTCAGGAGTCTCCGTGGCATGACACTGCTATAGGCCGAGGCGCAGTACCCGAGGGTGTGAACAGAGTCAGACAGTCCTGGTCAGAGCAGACACAACTTCAGAATGAGAAACAAACCAGAGCTGAGAACACAAAGAACAGCTTCAGAATGGTACAACAAGCCAGAGGTCGAAGCTGGCGGCGGACAGAAGCGCCGTCAGTATAATGAGCCGCGGTCAGGGGCAGAGAAGGCAGCGAAGTCCGGAACCACAGAATAGCCCCTAACTGGGACCAAAAGATCACAAACGCAGGCGCCCTTCATAGTATGGAGAGGGGTACTACATGGTACCACAACTGTTTACTGTGGAGGCGGGCCACACCGATCCCCGGCTGCTCCACCTCCATTCACTGCTCGACGCTCCATGTAAAAGCACGCTTATGGCTGGGACGAGCTGTCAGACATCTGCGCCCAACGGGTCACCACCAGGAAAGGGCCTTTATTTGCTGTGAAAGTGACACATGCAGACTTTCAACATTTGGCCTGGTCATTAAGGTACAAACAGGCTCAGTCTTGATGGGGTTACACTACAATGTTTCTCTTGGAAAATAAAACGAATTACAAGCGGTCATATAGCTGTCAGGAGCAGCGCCGATCCCTCATACACTGCTATTACACCATACTGACATCTAGTGTCAACCGCTGGGAGCACATCTATACAGTGTAGCAGGACGCTCGTCCCCGGCTCCTCTGTGCTCTCCTGCATCCATCTACCTGCCGTTCTCAGGCGTCTTCCGTCAGCTCCATCATCTGCTGCTCACATGGGGATAACATTACATCTGCAGTGTAGCAGTGCAGGGGGAAACACGCCAGGCCACGGCCAAATGCTTAGTGGCTTGTCTTTTATTTACGCTGGCAGAACAAAACACAAAGTACTGGAAGTCTCCAGACAACAAAGGATATAAGGAAAGTCCTTTTGAATAAGCAGTCCAGCAATAGTAACACAAAAGTCTTTGTAAATTCCAATAGGTCCAAGTTCAGCAAACCTTCCCAGCAGCGTGGTGCAGTGTCTCCAGCTCAAGGCTCTGTCAGCCTCTGCTGCTCACACGGGACACGTACCCCAACATGTCAGCTGCATCCATTGTATACCCACCACCTGTCCTGCTCAGTTGGAACTCTGTAGTGGAGCGAGGAACGGAACGGATCTACATCACGGATGCTAGTAACATCCGTGATATATATCTTCTGTCCCTCACTTCACCTCTCACCTTGCTACATACCCCCTCCTCTCTGCCCCAAGCCGGGGGGCTGGTTACCAACCTCTACCAGAAAACTGACCCTTGACAGGGCATCCACATTGCCATTTGCCTTTCCTGGCCTGTGTTCAACCTCAAAGTCGAACTCTTGTAAGGCCAGGAACCACCTTGTTACCCTGGCGTTGCTCCCTTTCCTTTTGTACATCCATTTCAGGGGGGCATGATCGGAAACCAGCTTGAACTTTCTTCCCAGGAGGTAATGGTGGAGCGAGTCCAGGGCCCATTTTATGGCCAACCCTTCCTTCTCAACTATTGCGTAGTTTTTTTCACAGGCAGTGAGTTTTCGGCTTAAGAACATCACAGGATGTTCCTTGCCGTTAACCTCCTGCGACATTACTGCTCCTAGCCCTAAATCCGATGCATCTGTATGGACTTCAAACATTTTTGTAGCCACCAACATGGAGTGCTGACACAGCGCACGCTTTAGATTCATGAATGCTTCTTCCACTTCTGGTGACCAGTGGGTCGTTTCCGATTTCCCCTCTTTTGTTAGCTCCATTATGGGGCTGCCATCGTAGCAAACTGAGGAACAAAATATCGGTAATAGCCCACTAACCCCAAGAAGGCTCTCACCTGTCTCTTTGTCCGGGGCCGGGGCCAATTCTGTATGGCCTCTACTTTATTGAGTTGGGGCTTTACCAAGCCCCTTCCCACGATGAAGCCCAGGTTCTTGACCTCTTCCATCCATAAGGCATATTTTTGGGGGTTTATTGTGAACCAAGCCGCTCTGATTAAGTCCAGTACAGCCTGGACTCAGATGGCTCTCCCAATCCTGGCTAAAGATGACAATGTCATCCAGGTAATCTGCTGCGTATCTTTTGTGGGGACTTAACAACCTATCTATTGCCCTTTGAAATGTAGCCGGGGCGCCTTTCAACCCAAAGGGCATTCTCACATATTGAAAACATTCTTCTGGGATGGAAAAAGCGGTCTTCTGCCTAGCTTCTACAGAGAGAGGAATCTGTCAGTACCCTTTTGTTAAGTCTAGTGTGGTTATGTACCTGGCGGTCCCTAGCCTCTCATTCAACTCATCCACCCTAGGCATGGGGTAGGCATCCAATTTTGAGACCTCGTTGAGTTTCCTGTAGACATTACAAAACTGCCATTCCCACCGCACCAGCACTATTGGGCTTGACCATCCACTTTTAGATGGCTCAATTACTCCTAGTACCAACATTCCTTTGACTTCTACCAACACTATTCCATATGGTTTCTGGCAGACCTTTACCTGAGGGTCTGTAAGGATCTCGTGTTCAATGATCTTGGTGCAACCAGGCACATCAGTGAACAAATCCTTATTACGCTGCAGAAACTCTCTACTTTGTTGCGCCTGGGATCTTGACAGCGTTTTGGCTATAATCAAGTCTTGGATGCCACATCCTGACTCCATAGTCAAACAAGGATGGACCAGAGAGTCTCGCTCCTTCCAGGCTTTTAACAAGTTTACATGATAGAACTGTATGGGTTTTCTTCTACCTGGTTGGTGTATTTTGTAATTAACGTCTCCCACCTTTTCCAGGACTTCATACGGCCCTTGCCACTTGGCCAGGAACTTGCTCTCTAATGTGGTACTAGGACCAGTACCCGATCCCCCGGCCTGAATTCTCTGACCTTTACGGACCTATTATATATCCTGGCTTGACTCTCCTGTGCCCTAAGAAATTGCTCCCTGACCAGGGGCATTACTTTTGCACTCCTATCCTGCATTTGGGTCACATGCTCAACCACACTTTTATGCGGGGTAACCTCACTCTCCCATGTCTCTATTACGATATCCAGCAACCCGCAGGGTTGTTGCGCATAAACCAACTCAAACGGCGAAACACCCGTGGATGCTTGTGGAACCTCTCTTATGGAAAATAAGAGGTAGGGAAGCAGACAGTCCCAGTCTTGGCCAACTGTCTCTAGCACCTTTTTCAACATATTTTTTTAGGGTTTCATTAAACCTCTCTACCAGTTCATCAGTCTGGCGGTGGTAGACAGAAGTCCGCAACTGCTTAATTTTCAGCATTTTGCAGAGTTCCTTCATCACCTTGGACATAAACGGCGTCCCCTGGTCTGTCAATATTTCCCTAGGCAGACCCACTCTGGGAAATATGTGTACCAACTCTTTCCCAATACATTTGGACGAGGTATTTCTCAGTGGAATGGCTTCTGGATACCTGGCTGCAAAATCTACCACTACCAGAATGTACTGATGATCCCTGGCCGACTCTACCAGCGGCCCTACGAGGTCCATGGCAATCTGCTCAAATGGCACCTCAATTATGGGTATTGGAACCAAAGGACTCTTAAAATGGGGAGCCGGGGCAGTCACCTGGCAGGTGGGACAGGCCTGGCAAAATCTGCTATTTTCTTATAACAACCTGGCCAAAAGAACCTCTGGAGAATGCTCTCCTGTGTCTTCTCTGCCCCAAATGGCCTCCCAACACATGTAAATGGGCCGCATGTAAAACTGTTTGTCTATAGCAACCCGGTACCAGAAGTTGCTCCACCACCTCCTCTCTAATTTTTGTCACTCTGTAGAATAACTATTAATAGCAAAATGAGGGAACCTCCCCTCGACCCATGCATCTTGAGGAACACCCTTCAATACAGTTATATTTTCAAAGTGGGGTCATTTGTGCAGTCCCAAAATTACCCCGCGATACCTTGAGCTCAGGGATTAGGGGTTCTGAGGAGAACTCCTCTTCCCTGGTCAAACCGGCGAATGGCAACTCTCGATCAACAGCCTCATTGTCCAAAGCAACATTGCTGTGTCCTGGCGCACCATCCTGAATAATGGGGTGCAACAGCTTAGTCCACAAGCTCCAGAACTGAGGAAAGTCTCTTCCGATTATCACTGGGTAGAGTAAGTTCCTCACCACCCAAACCTTGTGTACACAAACTCCACAGTCAGTGCTTATAGCCACGTTGGCAACCCGATAGCCTTTAGTGTCCCCATGAATGCATATCACCTCAACTTTTTCCTATGAACCACCACATGCGGGAGGGAGGCAGCGACTAAAGTCACCAGGCTCCCTAAATCCAACAATGTCGCCATGCTTGCCCCATTTACCGTTACCTTACACCTTTATGGCTGCGGCTCTTTGGACTAAGCTGCACTGTAGACAGGGTGCGCAAACCAGGAGCAGCGCCGGCCATACGTACACTCCATTGGCTCAGTGCATATAGGACAGTGGGCTGCCTTATGCCCTGGGGCCTGGCACTCCCAGCAGACAATTGGGGTGGCTTGGCTCCTTCTGGCAGGTACTGCTCCCTGTGGGTTCTTTGGCCTGTCTTCGACGTCGGCCGAGGACTCCTTCCTCCAGGCATCCACTCCAGGATTGGCGCCACGACGAATGGATCTTGTAGTTGGAAACACCTGCTCTGCTGTGAGGTATCTCTCCACAAGGCCCACCAAATCATCGGCATCCCGTGGGTCTTCCTGAGCAACGCACCTCTGCATGGGCCTAGGCAGGGACTGCACGAACCGGTCCATCACGACTTTTCCCACCATCTGTGCTGGTGAGGACGTCTCTGGCTGCAGGCATTTCTGAGCCAGATGCAGCAGGTTAAACATTTGGGATCTTGGAGGCTTCAGCTGGGAGTAGTTCCAGCTGTGGATTCGCTACTCGCTGTGCTCGGACCGCCATGCTTACTCTTAAGCGAGGCAGGTTTTCGTCTTTTAGTTTGTTGTACTCCCGAGCCTCATGCTGGCTTAAATCGTAGGAAGTTTCCCAGTTAAATACGGGGCCAACACCTCCGTCCACTGCTCTGGAGGCAACTTCTCCCTTTCCGCCACCCGTTCAAAAATGGCGAGGAAAGCTTCCACATCATCTTGCGGGGTCATTTTTTGCAAAGCCCCTCTTACTGTCTTCAACACGTCGCTCCAGGCATGTTGCCTGGGGAGAGCTACAGACTCTCTGGTCTGAATGGCCTCAGTCAGCATGGCCAATTGCTTTATCAGGAGTTGGTTTGTCTCCTGCTGCACTTGTTGCTGCTGAGCGATCACTTGCTGCACATTCATTTGCACCAGCTGCTTCACCAATTCCTCCATAGCTGTCGTGGCCGTTTGCACTCTTACTGCGGCTTTCATCCAGGACATGCAATCGTGGGTCTTTTAATGTGTCTGCATCCTCCAATAATTGTAGCAGTGCAGGGGGAAACACGCCAGGCCACGACCAAATGCTGAATGTCTTGTCTTTTATTTACGCTGGCAGAACAAAACACAAAGTACTGGAAATCTCCAGACAACAAAGGATATAAGGAAAGTCCTTTTGAATAAGCAGTCCAGCAATAGCAACACAAAAGTCTGTGTAAACTCCAATAGGGCAAAGTTCAGCAAACCTTCCCAGCAGCGTGGTGCAGTGTCTTCAGCTCAAGGCTCTGTCAGCCTCTGCTGCTCACACAGGACACGTACCCCAACATGTCAGCTGCATCCATTGTATACCCACCACCTGTCCTGCTCAGTTGGAACTCCGTAGTGGAGTGAGGAACGGAACGGATCTACATCACAGATGCTAGTAACCTCCGTGATATGTATCCTCCATCCCTCACTTCACCTCTCACCCTTCTACAGCGGGTAGATCCATCCATCGTGTTCTCAGCATGCATGAAGCATTACACAGATCTGCAACTAAAAAGCTGTTTGATTGATTTTCAACTAATTGCCATGTATTTTGGGGTGCTGAAAACAACAGGATTTACCATAAAATGCAAAATTCTCCTCACATTTAGCAAATTTTTCTCAATTTTTGATATTTTTTTTATCTTAGGGTTTTCAAGTAAATTTCAAGTCAAAATGACTATTTCTGAATTCACATCAGTGCATTTAAGATATACAAATGTCAAAAAACATAACTTTCAAAGAAAAGAACTTCCAGAGTGAGCTGATGGAAACCAGCATCAACATGTGGCAAGCTGATCGTGCAGCGTCTGACACGCACAGGCTTGATTCCATTTTTTTCTTGGTTCTCGCCTGTGGTACTATTGTATCGTGATGCCACCGGAAGTATTGGTGGAGACAAGATAAAGGATGCTTGACAGGGCGGTGACGCCCCCAGGAGCTGATTGGCTTCCATGAGCAAGGTCCTAGCACGCCGCAGCTATCACTCTCCCTGGAGCAGCCGTCCCCTTCCTTCTCCCCTTGATGAACCGCTAGGCGGCCCCTGCACCGACGGTGTGATACTGCAGCCACTCTAGAAAACCCACTGCTGTGAGGCTGCCCCCCCCCCCCCCCATCTCCCCTGGCAAAGCCCTTGCACTGTGACTTACGAAGCCGCAGAGCATCTTCCCTGTCTATCTGATCCCTCACAGCTCCCTCTGCAGACGTGTCTGTGCCACTGTGCCACCTCTCAGCTCTGTCCCAGATGCCGGCTCTCTGCTGCTGCAGCCGCTGGCAGCTCGCTACCCTGCTCAGTGTCTGCCGCCACTTCCAGTGACGCCGGCTCTTCGCTGCTGTGGCCGCTGACAAACAGCAATCTCAATCTCTTGTTGTTAGCTTGTCATTCTTAAATCGTGTTTCCCCAAATTAGTGTTACGATTCCACGGACGAGTATTAATTCGCCTGACAGTTTCTGTTTCATTTCTGGTGAATATACAGTGTTGAAGCAACAGCTGCATATTACAGACTTTGTGAAGAAAGTATACTTCGCATACTCCGGACTAAAACTTGGAGATCAAGATAAAGTTTGGTCGCCTCCTAAAGTGTGCAAAAGGTGTGTTAAGGACTTCCCAAATTGGCTGAAGGGTAAGAAAAAAGCTTTTTGTTATGGGATTCCTAAGGTATGGCAAGAGCAAAAGAACCATAGTGACGATTGTTACCTTTGTCCATGCGATGTGAAAGGATATAATTCCAAATGGAAGCATTCCATTTCATACCCCAATCTTCACTCAGAAATTCGCCCCACCCCCTATGGCACAGATATATTAGTACCCAAGCCCCCTGCTACCTTGGAAGAGATACCTAGCTCTGATAAAGGTGGAGTCATACCTGAACCAGATGACTGATCAAGTTCTGACTTTGAAGATGATACAAGACCAAAATGTTTTCCCAGGAGAAGATGAATGATTTGGTGAGAGACTTGAATAGAGATGAGCGAGCACCAAAATACTCAGGTGCTCATTGCTCAAGTTGAGCTTTCCGCGATGCTCTGTCAATGGGCGACTCGAGTTTATGCCCGATGCTCGCTAAGGTTTTCATTTGCGCAAATCCTCAAAACCTACGAAAGTGATGAAAACGACACAGAAACGGATAGGGCAGGCGAGGGGCTACATGTTGGGCTGCATCTCAGGCTCCCAGGTCCCACTATTAAGCCACAATAGCGGCAAGAGTGCCCCCCCCTCCCTAACAATTTTTACTTCAGCCAAACCCTCATTAGCAAGGCATACCTTAGCTAAGCATCACACTACCTCCATCCAAGAACAAGCACTGCCTGCGGGACACACCGCTGCCTCTTCTCCTGGGTTACATGCTGCCAAACCCTCCCGCACGACCCTGCGTCTGCAGCGCACACAAAAGTGTCCCTGCGCAGCCTTCAGCTGCCCTCATGCCACACGCTGGCCTCATAGCCACACCACCCTCATGTCTATTTATAAGTGCGTCTGCCATGAGGGGGAACCGGAGGCACACACTGCAGAGGGTTGGCAGGGCCAGGCAGCGACCCTCTTTAAAAGGGGCGAGGCGATAGCCAACAATGCTGTTGAGAATCAATGAGAAATTGACGTTCGATCTTCATTCCAATCCTGTGCCACCTCCGTCAGGAGCTGCAAACGTGGGCATGAGTTACATAGCTATGGGGAATCCATGTGCCCACACAGTATTCATTCTGTCTAGGTGTCGCATAGCTCAATCGACACCGCAAGGGGAAAGCAATCAGTGCTCTGCCCCCTACCCAAGTTTGTCACTGTCTTAGTGCCAGACAGGTCAAACACCGCGATGGTAAGTCTGTGTGCACCCACAGCATAGGCGAGCAGAAGGAAGCAAAAGAAAGTAATAAACATGAAGAAATTACAGTGCCCAATCATAGCAGCCTCGGCCAACAGCTTCAGCAATCGTAGGCATGAAGCGGACTACGATGGTAGTTCATCTGCGACAGGCTAATTAAATCAGTTACATTTTCTTTCACCGCTCCAATGACTGGAATAGCAGGGAAAAGCTCCACAGGTCCAACCTGGCGCAGTTGCCGTTCCCCCAGGACATAGGCCTCGGCCAACAGCTTCAGCAATCGTAGGCATGAAGCGGACTTCGATGCTAGTTCATCTGCAACGGGCTCATTAAATCAGTTTCGTATTCTTTCACCGCTCCAATGACTGGATTAGACAGGAAAAAAGTTTCACAGGCCCAACCTGATGCAGTTGCAGTTCCCCCGGGACATAGGCCTCGGCCAACAGCTTCAGCAATCGTAGGCATGAAGCGGACTTCGATGCTAGCACAGCATTGAACGTCTCATTAATGGAGTAACGCTCCTCTTCTTTTGCCCAAACCAGTGCATCAGATAACTGTGGTAACACGACAGCAAATACATGATGCCCAGTGCTGATCCCCTGACCCCAAGCAGGAGGAGGAGGTGGTCTTACAAGGCCATGAAACCATGACCAGGACCCACTGTAGCCTGTGTGGGAAGTATGTGAGCAGGCCCTTGGTATGGCTTGGTTCCAGCAAACACACTGTGGTACCCAAGGTGCCGCGAGCTGACATAGCAATGGGCAATTCGGGACCCCTTACACTATTCATTCTGTGTTGGTGTTGGATAGCTCAATCGACACCGCAAGGGGAAAGCCATCTGCACTCTGCACCCTACCCAAGTCAGTCAGTGACTTTGTGCCCGACAGGTAAAACACCGCTATGGGAAGTCGTTGTGCACCAACAGCATAGGCGAGCAGAAGGAAACCAAAGACAGTAATAAACATGAAGAAATGATAGTGCCCAAACATGGCAGACTTTCACTCCGCCGAGAACATAGGCCACTGCACACACCCTCAGCAAACGCAGGCATAGAGCGGACTCCGATGCTGGTACAGCTGTGAATGTCTCATTAAGGCAGTAACGCTTCTCTTCAGTGGCCCAAACGAGTTTCACAGATAACTGTGGTAGCAAGAGAGAAAATACATATTGGCCTTGGCCCAAAATTCATGCCCTAGTTAGTGAGTGTTTTTGGGCCAGATAGGTAAAACACCGCGATGGGAAGTCTGTGTGCACCCATAGTATAAACAGACCCCTGTAACATTCCAGTAGAAAAGGTACAAGCAGACCCCAGTAACATTTTGGTTGCAGTAGTATAGGGCAGACCCCAGTACCATTTCTTTAGTAGAAGTATAGGCAGACCCCTGTAACATTTTGGTAGCAGGAGTATAGGCAGACCCCTCTAACATTTTGGTAGCAGGAGTATAGGCAGAACCCTCTAACATTTTGGTAGCAGGAGTAAAGGCAGACCTCAGTAGTACCATTTCTGTACAAGTATAGGCAGACCCCTGTAACATTTATGGAGCAGCAGTATAGGCAGACCCCAGTAACATTCTTGTAGCAGAAGTATAGGCAGGCAGACCCCAGTAAAATTTCTGTAGTAATAGTATAGGCCAACCTCTGAAACACTGGGGTACCATGAGCATAAGCGAAGGCCGGAAAAATTAGTTGGATAAGAGTGTAGGCGTGGGCCCGAAAAATAAGTGTACCTCTGAAAAATTTATCAACCGAGAGGGCAGGTGAAACCCATAAATATTTTTTGAAAGATACAGCTCACTGGTGCTTAATTTGTAACAGAGCCTGGAGGCAGCCCTGTTGAAAAAATTGGTTCGTGTTATAAAGCATCAATACTTTTGAAACTTTGAAAAATTGTAAAAACATTGCTAGATGAGCCTTTTGGGCAGCAGAATAAATTGGCAGTTCAGTGCGATGACATGTTGTTTCTGGAGAAGGAGGAGTAGCAGGAGGAGGACTAATGTCAGAGACAGATTGACAAAGAGAAATGCCCCGTTTTTCCGGTGATAGAGAAGAGTGCTTTTATTTGTGGTTGCAGCAAAATGAATCTTTAGCTTCCACTGCTCTCCGCTGGTGGATAAGAGAAGTCTGGGGAAATCCAGGCTTTGTTCATCTTGATGAGTGTTAGCCTGTCGGCACTGTCGGTTGACAGGCGGGTACGCTTATCTGTGATGATTCCCCCAGCCGCACTAAACACACTCTCTGACAAGACGCTAGCCGCAGGACAAGCAAGCACCTCCAGGGCATACAGCGCGAGTTCAGGCCACGTGTCCAGCTTCAACACCCAGTAGTTGTAGGGGGCAGAGGCGTCACGGAGGACGGTCGTGCAATCGGCTACGTACTCCCTCACCATCCTTTTACAGTGCTCCCTCCGACTCAGCCTTGACTGGGGAGTGGTGACGCTGTCTTAATGGGGAGCCATAAAGCTGGCATATGCCTTGGAGAGTGTTCCCCTGCCTGCGCTGAACATGCTGCCTGATCTCCGCGCCTCCCCTGCTACTTGGCCCTCGGAACTGCGCCCTCTGCCGCTAGCGCTGTCAGATGGGAAGTTTACCATCAGTTTGTCCACCAGGGCCATGTGGTATTGCATCACTCTCGAACCCTTTCGTCTTCGGGAATGAGAGTGGAAATGTTCTCCTTATACCGGGGGTCGGGAAGGGTGTACACCCAGTAACCCTTAATGGCCAGAATGTGTCTAACGCGAGGATCATGAGAAAGGCAGCCTAACATGAAGTCAGCCACGTGTGCCAGGGTGCCAGTACACAAGACATGGCTGTCCTCACTAGGAAGATCACTTTCAGGATCCTACTCCACAGGCCATAAACGCTGAACAGATGTGAGGCAAGCAGCATGGGTACCCTCTGCAGTGGGCCAAGCTGTCTCTTCCCCCTCCTCCAAAACGCGCTGAGATATAGACATGAGAGTGCTCTGAGTATCAAGCGACATACTCTCTTCCCCCGTCTTCTGTTCCGACCGCAAAGCATCAGCCTTTATGCTCTGCAGCGAACTTCTCAGCAGGCATAGCAGAGGAATGGTGACGCTAATGATTGCAGCATTGCCGCTCACCATCTGGGTAGATCCCTCAAAGTTTCCGAGGACCTGGCAGATGTCTGCCATCCAGGCCCACTCCTCGGTAAAAAATTGGGGAGGCTGACTCCCACTACGCCGCCCGTGTTGGAATTCCACTATTGCTCTACCAGTTGGCTGAATGCTTCAGCTAGGAATAATGGAATAGGACCCCAGTTATATTTTGTTGGTTTTCGGAACTGGGGCCATGATTAAGAGGGACGGCAGGGGGCATTCGTATTGTGCCGCTAGAGGTGAAATTCTTGGACCGGCGCAAGATGGACCAAAGCGAAAGCATTTGCCAAGAATGTTTTCATTGTTGGAGGAGGAGGAGGGGGAGGGTTTAGAGGAGGTGGCATAGACCGCTGCAGATACCAGAACCGAGGAAGGACCCGCTATTCTGGGTGTGGGTAGGACGTGTGCGGTCCCAGGCTCTGACTCGGTCCCAGCCTCCACCAAATTCACCCAATGTGCCGTCAGGGAGATATAGTAGCCCTGCCCGCCAGTACTTGTCCACGTGTCCATGGTTAAGTGGACCTTCCCAGTAACCACGTTGGTGAGGGCACGATTGATGTTGTGGGAGACGTGCTGGTGTAGGGCTGGGACGGCACACCGGGAAAAATAGTGGCGACTGGGGACCGAGTAGCGTGGGACCGCCGCCGCCATCATGTTTTTGAAAGCCTCCGTTTCCACAAGCCTGTATGGCAGCGTCTCCAGGCTGATCAATTTCGCAATGTGCACGTTTAAAGTTTGAGCATGCGGGAGCGTGGCGGCGTATTTGCGCTTGCGCTCCAAGGCTTGCGCTAGCGACAGCTGGATGCTGCGCTGAGAGACATTGCTGGATGGGGCCGAGGACAGCGGAGGTGACGGTGTGGGTGCAGGCCAGGAGGCGCTCGTGCCGGTGTCCTGAGAGGGGGTTTGGATCTGAGTGGCTGGTTGGGGCCCAGGGGGAGAGGCAGTGGTGCGACCCGGAGGCGGTGAACGGCCTTCGCCCCACCTCATGGGGTGCTTGGCCATCATATGCCTGCACATGCTGGTCGTGGTGAAACTGGTATTGGTGGCTCCCTGGCTGATCTTGGCGCGACACAGGTTGCACACCACTGTTCGGCGGTCGTCCGCGCTCTCATTGAAAAACATCCACACCTTTGAAGACCTAGGCCTCTGCAGGGTGGCTTGGCTGGGGGGGGGGGGTGCTTTGGGAAACAGTTGGGGAGTCTTCGCTCTGGCCCTGCCTTTACCCCTGGCCACCCCACTGCCTCTTCCAACCTGTCCTGCTGCTGCACTTGCCTCCCCCTCAGAAGACCTGTCCTTAGTAGGCTTAGCAAACCAGGTGGGGTCAGTCACCTCATCATCCAGAGTCTCTTCCTCCGAATCCTCTGTGCGCTCCTCCCTCGGACTTACTGCCCTTACTACTACCTCACTGATAGACAACTGTGTCTTAACATCATCGACCTCCTCACCCACTGAAAGCTCTTGAGACAGTTGCTTTCGAAAGGTTGGGCATCGGTCACGACAATCTCCTCAGGTGGGAGAGGAACCATTTTTTTTCCAATCAAGGCAGGGGCCCAAGAACAGTTCCTGGGAGTCTGCCTGCTCCTCAGAATGTGTCATTGTAATGGAGTGAGGAGGCTGGGAGGAAAGAGGAGCAGCAGCGAGAGGATTCAGAGTTGCAGCAGTTGACGGCGTAGAAGACTGAGTGGTCGATACATTGCTGGATGCATTTTCTGCTATCCACGACAGGACCTGCTCACACTGCCAAATTTGTAATAAAGATCTACCACGCGGACCCATAAATTGTGATATGAAGCTGGAGACCCCAGAAACTTGTCTCGCTCCTAATCCCGCAGCAGCCGGCTGCGATCCACCTGGACCAGGAACTCGGCCTGTGCCCACACCCTCACTTGGACCTCCGCGTCCTCGCCCGCGTCCACATCCTCTAGCCCTACCCCTACCCCTCAGCATGGTGTATTTTGAATACAGCAGACACAGAGCAGTGTAAAAAAATTAGGCAATTATTGGCCCGCACTTGGAGGCTGACAGCGCTTATGTCACGCACACTGTAGGCCAAAAAAAATTATACGCTAGGCTGCAGAAAGGCCTAGCTGGCTAATAGTGAGCCACTACAACTCCTAGCAGCCACGCCGTAAACTGCACACGCTCACAGGTAGCCCTAAGGAGTTTTTTTTTTCTGATGTTTTTAAAAAAACCAGCCGCCTAGATAGCGTGTATATGTCTTTCCCTCTATCAGCGGCTGTGGCCGTACGCTGTGCGTTAAGTTGACGGGACGCACAGAGCGGTGTAAAAAAATTAGGCAATTATTGGCCTGCACTTGGAGGGTCACAGCGGTTATGTAACGCACACTGTGGGACGAAAAAATTATACGCTGGGCTGCAGAAAGGCCTAGCTAGCTAATAGTGAGCCACTACAACAGTGGAGCCACTAAAACAATGCACACGCTCACAGGTAGCCCTAAGGAGGAGATTTTTTGGGGTACTTGTTGACATGATTGTACACTACCACTGTCCCTGCCTGACCAGTACTGCCCCTATACTCTGTATAATTGGCTGCAGACTGACAACGCAATAGTCTGCAGAGCCCAAGATGAAAAAAAAAAAAAGTGCAAAACTGCTCCCAGCTGCCACAATAGTAATGCACACGGTCAGAGGTAGCCTTAAGAAGGACCGTTGGGGTACTTGTTGACAGGATTCTACACTACCACTGTCCCTGCCTCACCAGCACTTTCCCTATACTCTGCAGACTGACAACGCAATAGTCTGCACAGCCCGAGATGAAAAAAAAAAAAATGTGCAAAACTGCTCCCAGCCAGCCACAACAGTAATGCACACGGTCAGATGTGGCCCTAAGAAGGACCGTTGGGCTTCTTGAAAACGCTTACACTCTCCCTAATCTCTGTCAGTGTGTGTCTGAGGCGAGCCGCGGGCGGGACCACTTTAAGTACTCAGTGGTCACTTGATCTTGCCAGCCACTCACTGCAAGGGAGTGGGATAGGGCTGGCACGTCACAGGAGGAAGTTGTAATGCCTTCCCTGCATGTCTATTGGCCAGAAAATGGCGCAAAACATGCAGGGAAGGAAATGGAATTGATTCGAGTACCGCGTGGTGCTCGTCTCGAGTAACGAGCCTCTCGAGTACCCTAATACTCGAGCGAGCATCAGGCTCGGACGAGTACGTTTGCTCATCTCTAGACTTAAATCTTCCCAAAAATGTTGCTGAGTTACTCGGTTGAAGGCTCAAAAGCAGGAATTTATTATTACCAGGAGTGTCTTTTTCATGGTTCAGACATTGTGAAAAGGAGTTCGTTCCTTACTTTGCCCAGGAAGATAAGTTGGTCTATTGCATCGATGTCGAAGGTTTGATGGGTCAATTCAAAATCCAATATGATTTAATGCAATGGCGTCTTTTCATAGATTCTTCAAAAAGAAGCCTCAAAGCAGTTTTGCTCCACAATGGTGGTTTTAACGCTTCCATCCCTGTAGGTCATTCCGTACACTTGAAGGTAACCCTTGAGAACTTGTAAATGGTTCTTCTTAAACTTAAATATGAAGACCACAGTTGTCAAGTGTGTGGGGATATAAAGGTCCTGTGCACGCTGCTGGGGCAACAAGCTGGATATACCAAATAACCTTGTTGTCTGTGTCTATGGGACAGTCGAGACCGACAAAATCACTGGACCAAAAAGAGTTGGCAGCCGAGGTTGCTTACAGTCGGCCAAAAGATGTCCTCTGAGAAACTTTGGTACCTCTACATAAAGTTCTTCCACCACTTCTCCATATAAAACTGGGATTGATGAATCAATTCAGGAAATCACTTCCAAGAGATGGAGAATGCTTCAAATATTTGGTCACCAAGTTTCCAGGCCCCTTGGAGGCAAAATTGAAGGAAGGTGTGTTCGTCGGACCAGACATTAGAAGGCTTATAGCTGATCAAGAGTTTGTCAATACCACGATGGATTCTCACAAAGAAGGGTGGATTGCATCTAAAGAGGTCGTAGAGAAACATGTAGGTGGTAAGAAAGATCCTGACTACAAAAACATTGTTGGACAAATGCTGAAAGCATCTCAAGCTTTAGGTTGCCTGATGAGTTTAAAGTGCATTTCCCCCAATCCCACCTTGACTACAATCCTAAAAATGTGGGAGCTGTGAGTGATTCCACCAGGACATTTAAGAGATGGACAGAAGATACCAGGGAGAATGGAGCATTCCAATCATGGCAGACTACTACTACAAGCGTAATGTACCATGAGGAGCCTCACAGGGAAGAAGGAACCAGTTTACTGTGTTTTAGTGCTCATCTCAGTTCAAAAATGATTTCCATGTAAAATTTGTAATTAAAAGTTAATTTTAGAAGTCTGTTTTCATTTATTTTGAGGTATTGCCTTATGTAACATAGATAACTGCATTGTCAGGAAACTGAATGTCCTCTGAAAAAACGGAGGTCATTTTCAGATTCAGCGTACCGAAAAATATAAAGATTACGTGGAATAACCAAAACATCTCTTAAATTCTTTTTTGCAGACCTGTGTTGTCAAACACAGTATCATCAGATGTTGTACAGTGAACGGCCCCTTTATTAGACCCCCTGGACACCTTTATTGCAGCCCTGGCCCCCTTCATTACACCCCCTGGACACCTTTATTACAGCCCCCAGCCCTATCATGATTGGTACTTCCCTGTATGGTACTTCTCCCCATCCCTTAGTGCATTAAATCACGTGACAAATTTTCCACAGATCAGTTTCAGTGTGAATCCACATTAGATCCAGTGATCGGAGCGACTTCCAAAGAGGCCGGAGACTATACCAAGAATGGCTAGAGATAGGGATTCTGTGGACGGAAACAACTCATCCCTGAAAGGGGTCGGAGGAGGATGTCAGGAATCGTTCTGACCAACAGGCTGCACAGTCAGCTGAATACAACGCTGGAGCTCCAACTAACGTGTCCGAACGCACAACTTGCCGTTCCTCTGCACGGATGGCATAACAGCGGGCGACCGGTTCCAGCGCCATTGTGTCAAAGGGCTCCTACCCACCAGCGTTTTTTTAATGCTGCGATATTGCTGTTTTTTTTATGCAAATAACAATGGGACTTTCTAATGTTAAAATCACATCGCACAAAAATCGCAAAAGCGCAAATTTAGAAAAACGCTAGTGGGTAGGAGCCCTTAGAGAGACAGAAAGTTGGGAAAAAGAGTGCAAAGCTTGTATCACCGATCAGCGGAGAAACATTCCATGGTCAGATGGAGCCAGATTTATGTTGCTGGTTTCTCATCTGTATTGAATCTTTGTGTCATCCATTTTTTACACATGAAAAACACACACAAGAAGGGCTCTGACAGACGATCGCATGCGCAAATACGCTCGCCGCTATGGAGTATATGTGCACAGGAAAAAGGCCAAAGTCTTTTTTTTTGCAGTTCAAACTCCAGGCTATTGTGTGCACAAAGAAAGCAGAGAAATAGGGCAGGGCCCAGCTTTTCTCATGCAAGAAACACAGTCTTTGAGATCAATGGCTTCGCTACGTTTTGAGGGCCAAAGAAGGCAGTTTTGTCACGACTCACAGAAGAGCAGCTGCAAGTAAAATCCTGCAGTGAATATGGGCGCAAATGCGAGTTTGCAGCACTTTTTTTTGCACACACAGAGACTTTAATTGGCAGTTTTTGTCCTGTAATAAAGACCGAACCAGGATATCCAGTAGGGTGGCCCTTATTTTTCAACTCCTTAAAAGTTTAGCTGCCACTGCCATATCTCGTTCCGATCGACAAAAAACGATCAGTGCCAAATTTTAGCTCAATCAGATAACTGCGAAGCGACCCTCATCAACCATGAAGTTTTGAAATTTCCGCCCGGAAATTCATTTTTTAAGCTAAAATGTATTTAGTTATTTTATTTCTAATTACTAGTAAGCCCTAGGAATGGAGATTAATGCGAGTTTTCATTAATTTAATTAGCATTGCTGTTGCTAAGTTAATAATGTGAGGTTTTCCTGCGTTATTAAGAGCAGCGTCACTAGTAACATGGTCCCCCAAGCAGAACGCTGCGCGCCTTTAGTCTGCCTTATACATAGGGAACGTTATCGGCTTTATGGCTGCACTCACTGGAAGGAGGATCCTGCTTACAAAAGTGGAATTGAAAAACCCGAGACGACGATAGTTGTGAAGGACGTTATAGGAAGATGTCAAACTCATCCGGGATTACAGGAAACGATCAAACTGGGAAACTACTTGTTTTACAGATTGCTGGAGGCCGTAAAAAACACCCAATTGCTACTAAATCCTCTCTTGAAAAATCAGGCGATTTTCTTGCGTTACGAGAGTGAGTGAAAACGCATGATTATGAAATCAATGAATTTAAATGGTTTCATTCTCATTTGCGATGTTTTCACTCCCGCGATGCTGCGTTAAAAAAAATTGCAGCATGTCCTTTCTTTCTGCGATATCACCCATTGCTTTCAATGGGGCCGGCAGCAGCAGCGCCGGCCCCCATTGAAAGCAATAGGAGATCATGATCCCCGCTGCAGCTGTGACAACAGTTGGAGATTCCTTCATCCAGAGATTTCACTTTGACCTCCATGGGGCCGGCAGCAGCAGCAGCACCCCCCCTCCCCTTGAAAGCAATGACAGAACATTGCGTTCCCCTGCCGCTGCTGCAGCAGCAGAAGATTGCTTTATTCCTGTGGGGAGTCCCCTCATCACTGAACACTGTGATCGTGGCAGCAGGGGATTCCTTCATCCCCATGGGGAGTCACCTCAATGAACACTGTGACAGTGGCGGAGGGTGTTTAGTGATGAAGGAACTCCCTGCGAGGACGAATAAATCCCCTGCCGCTGTTGGCACAGCAAGTGCAGCAGATCACGATGTTCTGTCATTGCTTTCAATGAGGCTGGCACTGATGCTGCCCCATTTAAAGCAATGGGATGAAGGAAACTCAGCAGTGATGCAAGGCTGTTCTCACATTAAAATGCCTCGCATCGAGGGGTCCCACATACATTGCAAGGGAGATATCAGCTGGTGATTCATAGCTCGATATCGCTCTCGCCAGTGTGCAGGGGCCCTTAGGAAAAAATGTTCATTGTTTATTTGTTCACATTATCTCGGGTTTCTCTTATAGAAGTTGTGTGCGTTATAAAAGAAAAACTAACATTTTACACATTTTTCATGTTGTTTCTGGAACCTTTTGGAATTACCTTTTGGGAAATTTGATTCAGTTGTTTTTTAAACAATTGCCGGGGTTGCTGGATGTGTCACATATATTCCTCTAAGAAGAAAAAAAGAAAATGGCCGCGATAGGGAAGAGTATACGGCTTCTGAATGGAACTAATCATTGTGTAATGCGTATACTGTTCCAACTTCAAGGCGTTTGAGCTGAAGTTTTGCAAGACCAATTTTTTTGTTGATTGGAACAGGATTAGGGGGTGGGAGCAACAAAAATTTAAGTTTCGGAAAATTACCTATAGCTAAGGGCCACCAACATCAGTCTGCGCTGAAAAACACACGTCCGAATACACCAATATAACTCAATGGATCCGAGTGCCGTCCGCGTTGTCACTAAAAAATATGGGCAAAAATATGCTTAAGGCCTAAGTGTGCTGTTGCAGAATATTCTGTCCTGCGAGAGGTTCCTTAACCCCTTCATGACAGCCATACATCCAGTACAATTAGCATATATATACACTATGGAGGTACAGCCGAGGGTTGAGGTAGCTGATGATCAGCAGCCGCCTGCAGCCTTCTCCCCCCGAGAGCTCTCATTGCTGAGGCTACTCAGATATGAGCAGTCCATGAAAAGAGGAGATATAAGCCTCTTTCACAGGGTGCAACAGAGAATCATAGAAAACTAGAATTGGAAGGGACCTCCAGGGTCATCGAGTCCAACCCCCTGCTTAGTGCAGGATTCACAAAATCATCCCAGAAAGATATTTGTCCAACCTTTGTTTGAACACTGTCTTTGAAGAACTCCCCACCTCCCATGGCAACCTGTACCACTCATTGATCACCCTCACTGTCTAATATCTAATCTGTGTCTCCTCCCTTTCAGTTTCATCCCATTGATTCTAGTCTTTCCTTGTGCAGATGAGAATAGGGCTGATCCCTCTGTGACAGCCCTTCAGATATTTGTAGACAGCTATTAAGTCTCCTCTCAGCCTTCTCTTCTGCAAGCTAAACATTCCCAGATCCTTTAACCGTTCCTCATAGGACATGATTTGCAGACCGCTCACCATCTTGGTAACTCTTCTCTGAACTTGCTCCAGTTTGTCTATGTCTTTTTTAAAGTGAGGTGCCCAGAACTGGACCCAGTATTCCAGATGAGGTCTGACTAAGGAAGAGTAGAGGGGGCTAATGACCTCACGTGATCTAGACTCTATGCTTCTCTTAATACATCCCAGACCTGGACCCAGTATTCCAGATGAGGTCTGACTAAGGAAGAGTAGAGGGGGATAATGACCTCACGTGATCTAGACTCTATGCTTCTCTTAATACATTCCAGCATTGTGCTTGCCTTTTTGGCTGCTGCATCACATTATTGACTCATGTTCAGTCTATGATCTATTAGTATACCCAAGTCTTTTTCACATGTGCTGCTACTTACCCCAATTCCAGCCATTCTGTATGTGCGTTATTCATTGTTCTTGCCCAGATGTAGAACTATGCATTTCTCCTTATTAAATACCATTCTATTAGTCGCTGACCACTATTCAAGCTTTTCTAGATCTTATTGAATACTCTCTCTCTCTCTTCCCTAGTGTTAGCTATCCCTCCTTCCTTTGCATTGTCGGCAAATTCGACCAGTTTCCCACAATTCCCTCCTCCAGATCATTTATAACAATGTTGACCAACACTGGGCCTAGGACAGAGCCTTGTGGTCCCCACTTAATACATTCATCTACTTAGATGTGCAGCCATTTATGACCACTCTTCGAGTAGGATCACTCAGACAGTTGTGAATCCACCTAACAGTTGCCTTGTCAATCCCAGATTTGGTCATTTTTTCAATAAGTATGGTACGAGATACTTTGCCAAATGCTTTACTAAAGTCAAGATATACTATATCCACTGCATTTCCCTGATCAACCCAGTCAATGATACTGTCATAGAAGGAAATTAGATTCGTCTGGCATGACTTGTTGGTTACAAACCGATGCTGGCTCTGGTTAATTACTCCATTCTCATCCAAGTACTTGCATACATGCTGTTAATAATTTGTTGATCTTTCCCGGTATAGAAGTCAGGCTCACAGGCCTGTAGTTTCCTGGAACCACCGTCTTCCCTTTTTTGAAGATAGGGACAACATTTGCCCTTTTCCAATCTTCTGGGACTTCTGTTCTCCAGAAATTGTCACAGATTATGGCGAGTGGTTCAGCAATTACCTCCGCTGCTTCCCTTAGTATCATAGGATGTAATGCATCTGGACCTTGGCACTTGAATTCATGTAAGTTAGCTAAGTGTTTCCTCACCATCTCTCTGCTTACAGATAGCCTACATTCTTGTATTCACCTAATAGCACAGGGAAGATCAGTTGATGTTCCATCTACTTTCTGAGAGGAAACAGATACAAAATAAGAATTTAAAAGTTCAGCCTTCTCAACATCATTCTTAACCAATTCACCATTTTCATCCTGTAAGCACCCAATAGCATCTTTGACTTTTCTTTTGCTTTTGACCCCCCAAAAATCCCTTTTTATTGCTTTTGGCCTCTCTTACAAGCCTCACAATTCATTATTAGCTTTGGCTTTTCTGACACTTGCCCTACAGTTTCTGCAGACCGCATTATATTCTTCTTTAGATATTCCCCCTCTTTCCATTCGACAAACATATTTTTCTTCCTCTTTAACATGTGTGCAAGTTCTGTGTTCATCCATCCTGGTCTCTTTAAATGCTTCCCATTCTCCCTTCTTTTAGGGATTGTTAATGATTGTGCTTTGAGAATCTCATTTCGCAATATATCCCAACCTTCTTGGGCATTTCTGTCCTTAAGAACATCCAGCCATTGGATTCTTCCCCTCCTCTTTCGGAGTTCATTAAATCTGCCTTTCTGAAGTCCAACTTTGAGGTCTGAGTTTTCTCAGGTCTTCCTCTCCTTGTTATCCAACATCCAAGGATATCATGATCGCTGCCTCCTAAGGTCCCAGCCACCCTTACTCCCTAAACCATTTCCTCCCTGTTGGTAAGAATTAGGTCCAAGATAGCAGATCATTTTGTTTTCTCTTCGACCGTTTGGAAGATAAAGTTGTCAGCAAGAGCGGATAAGAATTTGTTGGATCCAATACTTTTACCTGAGAGATTCCCAACTAATGTCTGGATGGGTAAAATCCCCCATGATCACTATGTTGGGCTTCTTTGAGAGCTTGGCCATCTGATGTAGAAAGAGTTCCTCCATATCTTATGCTTGTCCGGGCGGCCTATAGTAAATGCCTACAATGGTGTCCTTTCTGTGGTTCTCTCCTTGTATTCTTACCCAAACAGTTTCTACAGAACTCCCAGCTCTGAAGCTTGAATCTCTGTGGAGATGAATGTTCTCCTAACATACACCACAACCCCCTCTTGCCCTTTTATTAGGTCTGTTTCTTATAAATACATTGTATCCTTCAAGCCTTGTATCCAATCATGTGTATCATCCCACCAAATGTCCGTGATGCCGATGACATATTTCTCTTCCTGTGTTCGGAGCTCCAGTTCTCCTTGTTTGTTTCCCAGCTCTGTGCATTTGTGTAGAAACATGTTAGTTTGTGATCGAGGTCTCTTGTTTCTTTACTTTCCTTCTGAATGTTTTGTCTTTGTTCTTTCTTTCCACTTCTAATAGCAAGGTTTTCAAATGTATTAATTAGCTGTATATTTTTGCCTTTCACTTCCCTTCCTATATTGTTCTAGTGTAAAGCTCTCCTAGTGAGTGAAGCAGATATATGCTTACCTGTTTTTGTAAGGTGCAACCCATCTCTAGCAAGCAGTCCATCATATAGGTAATTCACTCCAGGGCTAGAAATCCAAATCTTTGCTGACGGCACCATCAACGTAGCCAGTTGTTCACCTCTAGAATCCTGTACCATCTTCTTATTCCATGGCCATCCACTAGGAGGATGGATGAGAAGACCATCTGTGTTCCAAGTTCCTTCACCTTCCTTCAGGGGTCTTCAAAGTCTCTGCTGATAGTTGCAAGGTCCTTTTTTGCAGTGTCATTTGTCCTACATGTATTAGTAGGAATGTGTGGTGTTCTGTAGGTCTGAAGAGTCTTAACAGCTTATCAGACACATCTGTGACTTGTGCACCTGGAAGACAGCAGCCCTCTCGTGAGGTTATGTCAGGCCTGCAGACAGTGGCCTCTGTTCCTCTCAAGAGGGAATCCCCCACAACCAGCACTCTCCTCCTCCTCTTCACAACAGCACTTCTTTTTCTCCATGCAAGAGGACTCTGTGCACTTATTACACAGTTCTTTGTGGGTAGAGTCATTTCTTGCGGTACTTCTTTCTCCTTCTAGTACTGGTTCCTGAGCAGTATGGGTGTGGCCGACTCATGATACTCCTGCTTCTTTGGGTCACATGCTTTCATTCCTTGGCTTCTGCTGGTACACTGGACATTTCTTTTCCTTCAACATTTTGCAGTCTTTCTTCTACTTTGTCAAGGAAATCCTCACCTTCCTTAATGAGTTACAATGTAGCTATTCTGTCCTGAAGACTTTGCACCTATTCCTCCAGTAGACACAAGCTTACATTTCTGGCAGGTGAAGTTTGGCTTTCCCTATGGTCAGTCTGTAAACATGTAGCATACGCTGCAGCTCACGATATGGCTAATCTCCTTTTATATGTTGTCAGGTGATGTCACTACCAAACTTCTAAAAGTCAAGAATTCTAGAGAAGACATATAACCTATAAGATACTACAAAGTGTACAACCGGCACGCCGTCTGGTGATGTACTCCGAGCAGTTAGACCAGACTAATCCCAGCAATCTTCCCGTTTGCAGTGATTCTTTGCTCATCCCAGAATGCACAGAGAATATGCAAATTATTTTCTTGCAGCTCCAATCTATGCTCAGTAATTGTGCACTGAAGCGCCTGACAGCCATCCCTGCGCTGATCACTCAGTGAATGGAGATGGAGCGCACTAGAGGCCGCAAGAAACAGGCTGCTGTTCAGAGACGTCTGCACAGAACTATGCAGCGTCATGAAAGATCCCATCAGTCATCTATCACTGATCAGTCTTTCACTGCGTTTACACTGCACAATTATCTGCAAACCGCTTGACCCAACAAGCATATCCCATGATAATCTACCCAAGTAAAAGGAGCTTTAGAGATTAGAGCAGCAAAAAACAGTTACATATACACACACACACACATATATATATATATACACACACACACATACATACATACATACATACGCACATACACATACACTCACTGTCAGCAACATCCTTCCCGTAGAAGGTGTATAGATCTGGTCTTCCTCCGTCTCTGCTCTGCTTTACACTTCACTAACTTCCCTCTTTCGCTCTCAGACCATAACCTCCTCTCTTTCTCTGTCAAGCTCTGTAACATCTCTCCAGACCCTCCTTCCTATTGCTATTGTACTTACAGGAACCTTCAGGCTGTTCACACCCAGGGCTTCGTTGAGTCCCTACACACACATATTATATATATATATATATATATATATATATCCTACAGTCCTCTCTTTCCAGTGCTGAAGAGCTGGCTGCCTCTGCTCGCCCCACAACCTGCACTAGCGACCCCCTTCCCTCACAACTCCTCCAGGTCCCTCCCCCCCCCCCCCCCCCCCCCCCCCCCCGTGATACACCCATCTCACCACTATATTCAACCTCTCTCTGACCTCTGGCATCTTTCCCTCTTCTTTCAAACACGCCATCATATCCCCACTGCTAAAGAAGTTGACTCTGGACGTGACTGATGCTGCCAACTACCGACCCATCTCTAATCTCCCCTTCCTCTCCAAACTACTAAAATGCCTGGTTTCTTCCCACCTTGTAAGCTATCTATCAGAGAACTCTCTTCTCAACCCCCTACAGAACCGCTTCCGCCCCCAACACTCAACAGAAACCGCCCTTACAGGGGTGTCAAACGACCTCCTGACAGCCAAATCGAGGGGTGATTACTCCCTACTGATCCTCCTCGATCTCCCCACAGCATTTGACACTGTTGACCACAAACTCCTCCTCAATATGCTTTGTTCCATCAGCCTAAAGAACACTGCTCTCTCCTGGCTCTCCTCCTACCTATCAGACAGCTCATTCAGTGTCTCCTTTGATGGATCTACCTCCCCTCCTCTTCCGCTTGCTGTTGGGGTCCCCAGGGCTCGGTTTTTGGCCCCCTTCTTGTCCATCTACACAACCCCCTCCCCTCCTCCTTGCTGTTGGGGTCCCCCAGGGCTCGGTCCTCGGCCCCCTCCTTTTCTTCATCTACACAGCCCTATTGGACAGTCCATCAGGAGATTTGGCCTCCAATACCCCCTCTATGCTGACGACACCTAGCTATACACCTCTTCCCGTGACATCTCTGCACCTTTTCTCCAAAACATCACCAACTGTCTGTCTGCTGTCTCTAACACTATGTCCTCTCTCTACCTAAAACTAAACCTCTCTAAAGCTGACCTACTGGAGTTTCCGCCCTCTACTACCGACCTCATCCTGACATCTCCATGGCGCCACTATAACTCCCAGACACCACACCAGCTGCCTTGGGGTCATATTCGACTCTGATCTCTCCTTTACCCCCTACATCCAATCTCTGGCTCAAACATGTCAGCTGCACCTCAAGAACATCGCAAGAATCCGCCTTTTTCTCACCGTGGACACGCTAAAAATGTTCACTGTTGCCCTCATCCACTCTCGGCTCAATTATTGCAACTCGTTGCTGATCAGCCTTCCACGCACCAGACTCTACCCTCTCCGACTCATCATGAATGCGGCAGCCAGGCTCATCTTCCTGTCTAGCCGCGACTCGGACGCCTCTGCCCTGTGCCGGTCACTGCACTGGCTGCCCGTTAAATATAGAATTCAATTTAAACTCACTACTTTCATCCATAAAGCCATCCACAGCGCAGCGCCCCCTATATTGTATCCCTCATCCACAGCACCGTGCCGCCCTACATTGCCTCCCTCATCCACAGCACCGTGCCGCCCTACATTGCGTCCCTCATCTCAATCCATCACCCAGCCCGGGCTCTCCGCTCTGCTAACTAAACCAGACTGAGAAACACTTTAATTCAAACCTCTCATTCGTGCCCCCAAGACTTCTCCAGAGCAGCATTGGTCCTCTGGAATGCACTACCAAGGCTATCCAGCCAATCCAGGACCCACAAAACTTCAGGCATGCTCTAAAAACGCACCTCTTCAGGGAGGCATACCATATCTCCTAAACCAAACTCCTCTGTACTCCCCTGATAACATGCTCCCTGACCTACTGACTGCAGTTCCTGCTAGCCACCATCACCTGCCTGCTGCAGTCATACCAATTCTGCAGTCACACATCTGAATGTCTGACCATTGTTTATGTGTATAGCATCCCTCACTCTCCATCCCCCCCATACAGTGCACATCTCCAGCCCCTTTACCTTCTGTATCCCTCCATTACTTGTAGTATGTAAGCTCGTTGGAGCCGGACCCTCACCCCTACTGTTTCCATCAACTCATTACTATATGTAACCGCGGTTCTGTAATTCTTGTACTTTGGTCTTTCTGTATTCCCCGTCTTTGTAAGCGCTGCAGAATATGTTGGCGCTATACAAATAAAGATTATTATATACACACACACACATTCATTGTAACATATATATAGAGGCAATGTCTGCATGGCAGGTGGGGGTCGATGATAACACAGCAGCTCACTCAGTCCATGTAAAAGTCTGAAACGCTTTATTTTCTTGAATATTCAGCGGTAAACAGTCCTCACCGGCAGCTCATACATTTTGTGCAACAAACGAAACAAACACTTGCCCGTCAAGCCACTAACTGAACAGCAGTACTCTGGCTTCATACTAACTGCAGCAATGGTCAGCAGCCAGCAGCAGTCCACCAGTGGGACGAGCTCCCACAAACCCGCGTCAGAAGCCTCTGTCTGCACTATAAACTTTGGTGAAGTCAGGTGGCATCAGTACTGGCGGTTCACACAAAGACTTCAGACTCTGCAAAGCCTTCTCTGCCTCTGGAGTCCACATCACCATCACTGCCCTATCGACCTTTAGTCATGTCAGTCAATACTGCATCTATGGAGGCAAAATGTAGCACAATCCTGTGATAATAACCCATCATGTCCAGAAAAGCTCTGACCTGTTTCTTAGTCAAAGGTCTAGGCCAACTCTGTATGGCGTTCAGGATATGCGGGTGCAGGTCACATCTAAGCTCCGTGGTGCACACTGGGATAGGACATGCGAGTGCTGGCTGCATGTAGATCCGAGGTGCGTGCTGAGTTAGGACCTGTCCTATCTTTGCTGCCTGTTCCATAGACTCCTATGGGAACTGGGTAATAAGCACCTCGGATCGTGTGAACAGGCTACTACAAGGCAGGAATTAACCTGTTCACGTGATCTTTACAGCAGTATAGCCACGATCTGTGCACGTCTGTGTGTATATACTGAGGAGACTCTACCTCACCTCTATGTGTATATACTGAGGAGAATCTACCTTCCCTCTATGTGTATATACTGAGGAGAATCTACCCGACCTCTATGTGTATATACTGAGGAGAATCTACCTGACCTCTATGTGTATATACTGAGGAGAATCTACCTGACCTCTATGTGTATATACTGAGGAGAATCTACCTCACCTCTATGTGTATATACTGAGGAGAATCTACCCGACCTCTATGTGTATATACTGAGGAGAATCTACCTCACCTCTGTGTGTATATACTGAGGAGAATCTACCTTCCCTCTATGTGTATATACTGAGGAGAATCTACTCACCTCCATATGTATATACTGAGGAGAATCTACCTCACCTCTATATGTATATACTGAGGAGAATCTACCTGACCTCTATGTGTATATACTGAGGAGAATCTACCTCACCTCTGTGTGTATATACAGAGGAGAATCTACCCGACCTCTATGTGTATATACTGAGGAGAATCTACCTGACCTCTATGTGTATATACTAAGGAGAATCTACCTCCCCTCTATGTGTATATACTGAGGAGAATCTACCTCACCTCTATGTGTATATACTGAGGAGAATCTACCTCCCCTCTATGTGTATATACTGAGGAGAATCTACCTCACCTCTATGTGTATATACTGAGGAGAAGCTACCTCACCTCTATGTGTATATACTGAGGAGAATCTACCTCACCTCTATGTGTATATACTGAGGAGAATCTACCTCACCTCTATGTGTATATACTGAGGAGAATCTACCTCCCCTCTATGTGTATATACTGAGGAGAATCTACCTCCCCTCTATGTGTATATACTGAGGAGAATCTACCTCACCTCTATGTGTATATACTGAGGAGAATCTACCTCACCTCTATGTGTGTATACTGAGGAGAATCTACCTCACCTCTATGTGTATATACTGAGGAGAATCTACCTCCCCTCTATGTGTATATACTGAGGAGAATCTACCTCACCTCTATGTGTATATACTGAGGAGAATCTACCTCACCTCTATGTGTATATACTGAGGAGAATCTACCTCACCTCTATGTGTATATACTGAGGAGAATCTATCTCACCTCTATGTGTATATACTGAGGAGAATCTACCTCACCTCTATGTGTATATACTGAGGAGAATCTACCTCACCTCTGTGTATATACTGAGGAGAATCTACCTCACCTCTATGTGTATATACTGAGGAGAATCTACCTCACCTCTGTGTATATACTGAGGAGAATCTACCTCACCTCTATGTGTGTATACTGAGGAGAATCTACCTCACCTCTATGTGTGTATACTGAGGAGAATCTACCTCACCTCTATGTGTATATACTGAGGAGAATCTACCTCCCCTCTATGTGTATATACTGAACAGAATCTACCTCACCTCTATGTGTATATACTGAGGAGAATCTACCTCACCTCTATGTGTATATACTGAACAGAATCTACCTCCCCTCTATGTGTATATACTGAACAGAATCTACCTCACCTCTATGTGTATATACTGAGGAGAATCTACCTCACCTCTATGTGTATATACTGAGGAGAATCTACCTCCCCTCTATGTGTATATACTGAGGAGAATCTACCTCCCCTCTATGTGTATATACTGAACAGAATCTACCTCACCTCTATGTGTATATACTGAGGAGAATCTACCTCACCTCTATGTGTATATACTGAGGAGAATCTACCTCATCTCTATGTGTATATACTGAGGAGAATCTACCTCACCTCTATGTGTATATACTGAGGAGAATCTACCTCACCTCTATGTGTATATACTGAGGAGAATCTACCTCACCTCTATGTGTATATACTGTGGAGAATCTACCTCACCTCTATGTGTATATACTGAGGAGAATCTACCTCACCTCTATGTTTATATACTGAGGAGAATCTACCTCACCTCTGTGTGTATATACTGAGGAGAATCTACCTCACTTCTATGTTTATATACTGAGGAGAATCTACCTCACCTCTGTGTGTATATACTGAGAAGAATCTACCTCACCTCTATATGCATATACTGAGGAGAATCTACCTCACCCCTATGTGTATATACTGAGGAGAATCCACCTCACCTCTAGGTGTATAAACTGAGGAGAATCTACCTCACCTCTGTGTATATATACTGAGAAGAATCTACCTCACCTACTACGTGTATATACTGAGGAGAATCTACCTCACCTCTGTGTGTATATACTGAGGAGAATCTACCTCACCTCTGTGTGTATATACTGAGGAGAATCTACCTCACCTCTGTGTGTATATACTGAGGAGAATCTACCTCACCTATGTGTATATACTGAGGAGAATCTACCTCACCTCTATGTATATATACTGAGAAGATTCTACCTCACCTACTATGTGTATATACTGAGGAGAATCTACCTCAACTACTACGTGTATATACTGAGGAGAATCTACCTCACCTCTATGTATATATACTGAGAAGAATCTACCTCACCTACTACGTGTATATACTGATGAGAAACTACCTCACCTCTGTGTGTATATACTGAGGAGAATCTACCTCACCTCTGTGTGTATATACTGAGGAGAATCTACCTCACCTCTGTGTGTATATACTGAGGAGAATCTACCTCACCTATGTGTATATACTGAGGAGAATCTACCTCACCTCTATGTATATATACTGAGAAGATTCTACATCACCTACTATGTGTATATACTGAGGAGAATCTACCTCACCTCTACGTATATATACTGAGAAGAATCTACCTCACCTACTATGTGTATACACTGAGGAGAATCTACCTCACCCATAAGTGCATATACTGAGGAGAATCTACCTCACCTCTATGTGTATATACTGAGGAGAATCTACCTCACCCCTATGTGCATATACTAAGGAGAATCTACCTCACCTCTTTGTGTATATACTGAGGAGAATCTACCTCACCTCTGTGTGTATATACTGAGGAGAATCTACCTCACCTCTGTGTGTATATACTGAGGAGAATCTACCTCACCTCTGTGTGTATATACTGAGGAGAATCTACCTCACCTCTGTGTGTACATACTGAGGAGAATCTACCTCACCTCTGTGTGTATAAACTGAGGAGAATCTACCTCACCTCTATGTGTATATACTAAGGAGAATCTACCTCACCTCTATGTGTATATACTGCTGAGAATCTACCTTACCTCTATGTGTATATACTGAGGAGAATCTACCTCCCCTCTATGTGTATATACTGAGGAGAATCTACCTCACCTCTGTGTATATACTGAGGAGAATCTACCTCACCTCTATGTGTATATACTGAGGAGAATCTACCTCAACTACTACGTGTATATACTGAGGAGAATCTACCTCACCTCTATGTATATATACTGAGAAGAATCTACCTCACCTACTACGTGTATATACTGATGAGAAACTACCTCACCTCTGTGTGTATATACTGAGGAGAATCTACCTCACCTCTGTGTGTATATACTGAGGAGAATCTACCTCACCTCTGTGTGTATATACTGAGGAGAATCTACCTCACCTATGTGTATATACTGAGGAGAATCTACCTCACCTCTATGTATATATACTGAGAAGATTCTACCTCACCTACTATGTGTATACACTGAGGAGAATCTACCTCACCCATAAGTGCATATACTGAGGAGAATCTACCTCACTTCTATGTGTATATACTGAGGAGAATCTACCTCATCCCTATGTGCATATACTAAGGAGAATCTACCTCACCTCTTTGTGTATATACTGAGGAGAATCTACCTCACCTCTGTGTGTATATACTGAGGAGAATCTACCTCACCTCTGTGTGTATATACTGAGGAGAATCTACCTCACCTCTGTGTGTATATACTGAGGAGAATCTACCTCACCTCTGTGTGTATATACTGAGGAGAATCTACCTCACCTCTGTGTGTATAAACTGAGGAGAATCTACCTCACCTCTATGTGTATATACTAAGGAGAATCTACCTCACCTCTATGTGTATATACTGCTGAGAATCTACCTTACCTCTATGTGTATATACTGAGGAGAATCTACCTCCCCTCTATGTGTATATACTGAGGAGAATCTACCTCACCTCTGTGTATATACTGAGGAGAATCTACCTCACCTCTATGTGTATATACTGAGGAGAATCTACCTCACCTCTATGTGTATATACTGAGGAGAATCTACCTCACCTCTGTGTGTATATACTGAGGAGAATCTACCTCACCTCTGTGTGTATATACTGAGGAGAATCTACCTCACCTCTGTGTGTATATACTGAGGAGAATCTACCTCACCTCTGTGTGTATAAACTGAGGAGAATCTACCTCACCTCTATGTGTATATACTAAGGAGAATCTACCTCACCTCTATGTGTATATACTGCTGAGAATCTACCTTACCTCTATGTGTATATACTGAGGAGAATCTACCTCCCCTCTATGTGTATATACTGAGGAGAATCTACCTCACCTCTGTGTATATACTGAGGAGAATCTACCTCACCTCTATGTGTATATACTGAGGAGAATCTACCTCACCTCTATGTGTATATACTGAGGAGAATCTACCTCACCTCTATGTGTATATACTGAGGAGAATCTACCTCACCTCTATGTGTATATACTGAGGAGAATCTACCTCACCTCTATGTGTATATACTGAGGAGAATCTACCTCACCTCTATGTGTATATACTGAGGAGAATCTACCTCACCTCTATGTGTATATACTAAGGAGAATCTACTTCACCTCTGTGTATATACTGAGGAGAATCTACCTCACCTCTGTGTATATACTGAGGAGAATCTACCTCACCTCTATGTGTATATACTGAGGAGAATCTACCTCCCCTCTATGTGTATATACTGAGGAGAATCTACCTCCCCTCTATGTGTATATACTGAGGAGAATCTACCTCCCCTCTATGTGTATATACTGAGGAGAATCTACCTCACCTCTATGTGTATATACTGAGGAGAATCTACTTTACCTCTGTGTATATACTGAGGAGAATCTACCTCACCTCTGTGTATATACTGAGGAGAATCTACCTCACCTCTGTGTGTATATACTGAGGAGAATCTACCTCACCTCTATGTGTATATACTGAGGAGAATCTACCTCACCTCTGTGTATATACTGAGGAGAATCTACCTCACCTCTATGTGTATATACAGAGGAGAATCTACCTTACCTCTATGTGTATATACTGAGGAGAATATAACTTCCCTCTATGTGTATATACTGAGGAGAATATACCTCACCTCTATGTGTATATACTGAGGAGAATCTACCTCACCTCTATGTGTATATACTGAGGAGAATCTACCTTACCTCTATGTGTATATACTGAGGAGAATATACCTTCCCTCTATGTGTATATACTGAGGAGAATCTACCTCACCTCTATGTGTATATACTGAGGAGAATCTACCTCACCTCTATGTGTATATACTGAGGAGAATCTACCTCGCCTCTATGTGTATATACTGAGGAGAAACTACCTCCCCTCTATGTGTATATACTGAGGAGAAACTACCTCACCTCTATGTGTATATACTGAGGAGAATCTACCTCACATCTGTGTGTATATACTGAGGAGAATCTACCTCGCCTTTATGTATATATACTGAGGAGAATCTACGTCGGCTCCATGTGTATGTACTGAGGAGAACCTACCTCACGTCTTTGTGTATATACTAAGGAGAATCTACCTTGCCTTTATGTGTATATACTGAGGAGAATCTACCTCACCTTCATGTGTATATACTGAGAAGAATCTGCCTTGCCTTTATGTGTATATACTGAGGAGAATCTACCTCACCTTCATGTGTATATACTGAGAAGAATCTACCTCTCCTCTATGTGTATATACTGAGGAGAATCTACCTCTCCTCTATGTGTATATACTGAGGAGAATCTACCTCACCTTTATGTGTATATACTGAGGAGAATCTACCTCGCCTTTATGTGTATATACTGAGGAGAATCTACCTCGCCTTTATGTGTATATACTGAGGAGAATCTACCTCCCCTCTATGTGTATATACTGAGGAGAATCTACTTCGCCTTTATGTATATATACTGAGGAGAATCTACGTCGGCTCCCTGTGTATATACTGAGGAGAATCTACCTCACCTCTATGTGTATATAGTGAGGAGAATCTACCTGACCTCTATGTGTATATACTGAAGAGAATCTACCTCCCCTCTATGTGTATATACTGAGAAGAACCTACCTCACGTCTTTGTGTATATACTGAGGAGAATCTAACTCGCCTTTATGTGTATGTACTGAGGAGATTCTACCTTGCCTTTATGTGTATATACTGAGGAGAATCTACCCCCCCCTCTATGTATATATACTGAGGAGAATCTGCCTCACCTCCATGTGTATATACTGAGGAGAATCTACCTCACCTCTATGTGTATATACTGAGGAGAATCTACCTCATCTCTCTGTGTATATACTGAGGAGAATCTACCTCACCTATATGTGTATATACTGAGGAGAATGTACCTCACTTCTATGTGTATATACTGAGGAGAATCTACCTCACTTCTATGTGTATATACTGAGGAGAATCTACCTTGGCTTTATGTGTATATACTGAGTAGAATCTACCTCGCCTCTATGTGTATATACTGAGGAGAACCTACCTCACGTCTTTGTGTATATACTGAGGAGAATCTTCCTTACATCTATGTGTATATACTGAGGAGAATCTACCTTACCTCTATGTGTATATAATGAGGAGAATCTTCCTCACCTCTATGTGTATATACTGAGGAGAATCTACCTCCCCTCTATGTGTATATAATGAGGAGAATCTTCCTCACCTCTGTGTGTATATACTGAGGAGAATCTACCTTGCCTTTATGTATGTATACTGAGGAGAATCTACGTCCGCTCCATGTGTATGTACTGAGGAGAACCTACCTCACCTCCATGTGTATATACTGAGGAGAATCTGCCTTGCCTTTATGTGTATATAATGAGAAGAGTCTACCTCGCCTCTATGTGTATATACTGAGGAGAATGTACCTCACCTCTATGTGTATATACTGAGGAGAATCTACCTCCCCTCTATGTGTATATACTGAGAATAATCTACATTACCTCTGTGTATATATACTGAGGAGAATCTACCTCACCTTCATGGGTATATACTGAGGAGAATCTGCCTTGCCTTTAAGTGTATATACTGAGGAGAATCTACCTCATCTCTCTGTGTATATACTGAGGAGAATCTACCTCACCTATATGTGTATATACTGAGGAGAATGTACCTCACCTCTATGTGTATATACTGAGGAGACTGTACCTCACTTCTATGTGTATATACTGAGAATCTACCTCCCCTCTATGTGTATATACTGAGAATAATCTACATCACCTCTGTGTATATATACTGAGGAGAATCTACCTTACCTTCATGGGTATATACTGAGGAGAATCTGCCTTGCCTTTATGTGTATATACTGAGAAGAGTCTACCTCGCCTCTATGCGTATATACTGAGGAGAATCTACTTCACCTCTATGTGTATATACTGAGGAGAATCTACCTCCCCTCTGTGTGTATATACTGAGGAGAATCTATCTCGCCTTTATGTATATATGCTGAGGAGAATCTACGTCGGCTCCATGTATATTTACTGAGGAGAATCTACCTCCCCTCTATGTGTATATACTGAGGAGAATCTACCTCACCTCTATGTGTATATACTGAGGAGAATCTACTTTACCTCTGTGTATATACTGAGGAGAATCTACCTCACCTCTGTGTATATACTGAGGAGAATCAGCCTCACCTCTGTGTATATACTGAGGAGAATCTACCTCACCTCTGTGTGTATATACTGAGGAGAATCTACCTCACCTCTATGTGTATATACTGAGGAGAATCTACCTCACCTCTGTGTATATACTGAGGAGAATCTACCTCACCTCTATGTGTATATACAGAGGAGAATCTACCTTACCTCTATGTGTATATACTGAGGAGAATATACCTTCCCTCTATGTGTATATACTGAGGAGAATCTACCTCACCTCTATGTGTATATACTGAGGAGAATCTACCTCACCTCTATGTGTATATACTGAGGAGAATCTACCTTACCTCTATGTGTATATACTGAGGAGATTATACCTTCCCTCTATGTGTATATACTGAGGAGAATCTACCTCACCTCTATGTGTATATACTGAGGAGAATCTACCTCACCTCTATGTGTATATACTGAGGAGAATCTACCTCGCCTCTATGTGTATATACTGAGGAGAAACTACCTCCCCTCTATGTGTATATACTGAGGAGAAACTACCTCACCTCTATGTGTATATACTGAGGAGAATATCCCTCACATCTGTGTGTATATACTGAGGAGAATCTACCTCGCCTTTATGTATATATACTGAGGAGAATCTACGTCGGCTCCATGTGTATGTACTGAGGAGAACCTACCTCACCTCCATGTGTATATACTGAGGAGAACCTACCTTGCCTTTATGTGTATATACTGAGAAGAATCTGCCTTGCCTTTATGTGTATATACTGAGGAGAATCTACCTCACCTTCATGTGTATATACTGAGAAGAATCTGCCTTGCCTTTATGTATATATACTGAGGAGAATCTACGTCGGCTCCATGTGTATGTACTGAGGAGAACCTACCTCAAGTCTTTGTGTATATACTGAGGAGAATCTACCTCCCCTCTATGTGTATATACTGAGGAGAATCTACCTCCCCTCTATGTGTATATACTGAGGAGAATCTACCTCTCCTCTATGTGTATATACTGAGGAGAATCTACCTCTCCTCTATGTGTATATACTGAGGAGAATCTACCTCACCTTTATGTGTATATACTGAGGAGAATCTACCTCGCCTTTATGTGTATATACTGAGGAGAATCTACCTCGCCTTTATGTGTATATACTGAGGAGAATCTACCTCACCTCTATGTGTATATACTGAGGAGAATCTACTTCGCCTTTATGTATATATACTGAGGAGAATCTACGTCGGCTCCCTGTGTATATACTGAGGAGAATCTACCTCACCTCTATGTGTATATACTGAGGAGAATCTACCTGACCTCTATGTGTATATACTGAAGAGAATCTACCTCCCCTCTATGTGTATATACTGAGAAGAACCTACCTCACGTCTTTGTGTATATACTGAGGAGAATCTAACTCGCCTTTATGTGTATGTACTGAGGAGATTCTACATTGCCTTTATGTGTATATACTGAGGAGAATCTACCCCCCCTCTATGTATATATACTGAGGAGAATGTACCTCACCTCTATGTGTATATACTGAGGAGAATCTACCTCACTTCTATGTGTATATACTGAGGAGAATCTACCTTGGCTTTATGTGTATATACTGAGGAGAATCTACCTCGCCTCTATGTGTATATACTGAGGAGAACCTACCTCACGTCTTTGTGTATATACTGAGGAGAATCTTCCTTACCTCTATTTGTATATACTGAGGAGAATCTACCTTACCTCTATGTGTATATAATGAGGAGAATCTTCCTCACCTCTATGTGTATATACTGAGGAGAATCTACCTCCCCTCTATGTGTATATAATGAGGAGAATCTTCCTCACCTCTGTGTGTATATACTGAGGAGAATCTACCTTGCCTTTATGTATGTATACTGAGGAGAATCTACGTCCGCTCCATGTGTATGTACTGAGGAGAACCTACCTCACCTCCATGTGTATATACTGAGGAGAATCTGCCTTGCCTTTATGTGTATATAATGAGAAGAGTCTACCTCGCCTCTATGTGTATATACTGAGGAGAATGTACCTCACCTCTATGTGTATATACTGAGGAGAATTTACCTCCCCTCTATGTGTATATACTGAGAATAATCTACATTACCTCTGTGTATATATACTGAGGAGAATCTACCTCACCTTCATGGGTATATACTGAGGAGAATCTGCCTTGCCTTTATGTGTATATACTGAGGAGAATCTACCTCATCTCTCTGTGTATATACTGAGAACCTACTTCGCCTCTATGTGTATATACTGAGGAGAATATGCCTCGCCTCTATGTGTATATACTGAGGAGAATCTACCTCACCTCTGTGTGTATATACTGAGGAGAATCTACCTCCCCTCTATGTGTATATACTGAGGAGAATGTACCTCACCTCTATGTGTATATACTGAGGAGAATCTACCTCACTTCTATGTGTATATACTGAGGAGAATCTACCTCGGCTTTATGTGTATATACTGAGGAGAATCTACATCGCCTCTATGTGTATATACTGAGGAGAACCTACCTCACGTCTTTGTGTATATACTGAGGAGAATCTTCCTTACCTCTATGTGTATATACTGAGGAGAATCTACCTCACCTCTATGTGTATATACTGAGGAGAATCTACCTTACATCTATGTGTATATAATGAGGAGAATCTTCCTCACCTCTGTGTGTATATACTGAGGAGAATCTACCTCCCCTCTATGTGTATATAATGAGGAGAATCTTCCTCACCTCTGTGTGTATATACTGAGGAGAATCTACCTTGCCTTTATGTATATATACTGAGGAGAATCTACGTCCGCTCCATGTGTATGTACTGAGGAGAACCTACCTCACCTCCATGTGTATATACTGAGGAGAATCTGCATTGCCTTTATGTGAATATAATGAGAAGAGTCTACCTCGCCTCTATGTGTATATACTGAGGAGAATGTACCTCACCTCTATGTGTATATACTGAGGAGAATCTACCTCACCTCTATGTGTATATACTGAGGAGAATCTACCTCCCCTCTGTGTATATATACTGAGGAGAATCTACCTCACCTCTGTGTGTATATACTGAGGAGAATCTACCTCACCTCTGTGTGTATATACTGAGGAGAATCTACCTCACCTCTGTGTGTATAAACTGAGGAGAATCTACCTCACCTCTATGTGTATATACTAAGGAGAATCTACCTCACCTCTATGTGTATATACTGCTGAGAATCTACCTTACCTCTATGTGTATATACTGAGGAGAATCTACCTCCCCTCTATGTGTATATACTGAGAATAATCTACATCACCTCTGTGTATATATACTGAGGAGAATCTACCTTACCTTCATGGGTATATACTGAGGAGAATCTGCCTTGCCTTTATGTGTATATACTGAGAAGAGTCTACCTCGCCTCTATGCGTATATACTGAGGAGTATCTACTTCACCTCTATGTGTATATACTGAGGAGAATCTACCTCCCCTCTGTGTGTATATACTCAGGAGAATCTACCTCGCCTTTATGTATATATGCTGAGGAGAATCTACGTCGGCTCCATGTATATATACTGAGGAGAATCTACCTCACCTCTATGTGTATAAAATGAGGAGAATCTACCTCGCCTTTATGTGTATATACTGAGGAGAATCTACCTCGCCACTATGTGTATATACTGAGGAGCATCTACCTCACCTCTATGTGTATATACTGAGGAGAATCTACCTCGCCTTTATGTGTATATACTGAGGAGAATCTACCTCACCTCTATGTGTATATACTGAGGAGAATCTACCTCACCTCTATGTGTATATACTGTAGACAATCTACCTCACCTCTATGTGTATATACTGAGGAGAACCTACTTCGCCTCTATGTGTATATACTGAGGAGAATCTACCTCACCTCTATGTGTATATACTGAGGAGAATCTGCCTTGCCTTTATGTGTATATAATGAGAAGAGTCTACCTCGCCTCTATGTGTATATACTGAGGAGAATGTACCTCACCTCTATGTGTATATACTGAGGAGAATCTACCTCCCCTCTGTGTGTATATACTGAGGAGAATCTACCTCGCCTTTATGTATATATGCTGAGGAGAATCTACGTCGGCTCCATGTATATATACTGAGGAGAATCTATCTCACCTCTATGTGTATATACTGAGGAGAATCTACCTCGCCTTTATGTGTATATACTGAGGAGAATCTACCTCGCCTCTATGTGTATATACTGAGGAGAATCTACCTCACCTCTGCGTGTATATACTGAGGAGAATCTACCTCGCCTTTATGTGTATATACTGAGGAGAATCTACCTCGCCTTTATGTGTATATACTGAGGAGAATCTTCCTCACCTCTATGTGTATATACTGTAGAGAATCTGCCTCACCTCTATGTGTATATACTGAGGAGAACCTACTTCGCCTCTATGTGTATATACTGAGGAGAATCTACCTCCGCTCTATGTGTATATACTGAGGAGAATCTGCCTCGCCTCTATGTGTATATACTGAGGAGAATCTACCTCCCCTCTATGTGTATATACTGAGGAGAATATGCCTCGCCTCTATGTGTATATACTGAGGAGAATCTACCTCACCTCTGTGTGTATATACTGAGGAGAATCTACCTCCCCTCTATGTGTATATACTGAGGAGAATCTACCTCACCTTTATGTGTATATACTGAGGAGAATCTACCTCACCTCTATGTGTATATACTGTAGAGAATCTACCTCACCTATATGTGTATATACTGAGGAGAACCTACTTCGCCTCTATGTGTATATACTGAGGAGAATCTACCTCGCCTTTATGTATATATGCTGAGGAGAATCTACGTCGGCTCCATGTATATATACTGAGGAGAATCTACCTCACCTCTATGTGTATATACTGAGGAGAATCTACCTCGCCTTTATGTGTATATACTGAGGAGAATCTACCTCGCCTCTATGTGTATATACTGAGGAGAATCTACCTCACCTCTGTGTGTATATACTGAGGAGAATCTACCTCACCTCTATGTGTATATACTGAGGAGAATCTACCTCGCCTTTATGTGTATATACTGAGGAGAATCTACCTCGCCTTTATGTGTATATACTGAGGAGAATCTACCTCGCCTTTATGTGTATATACTGAGGAGAATCTACCTCGCCTTTATGTGTATATACTGAGGAGAATCTACCTCGCCTTTATGTGTATATACTGAGGAGAATCTACCTCGCCTCTATGTGTATATACTGAGGAGAATCTACCTCACCTCTGTGTGTATATACTGAGGAGAATCTACCTCACCTCTATGTGTATATACTGAGGAGAATCTACCTCACCTCTCTGTGTATATACTGAGGAGAATCTACCTCACCTCACTGTATATACTGAGGAGAATCTACCTCACCTCTATGTGTATATACTGAGGAGAATCTACCTCACCTCTGTGTGTTTATACTGAGGAGAATCTACCTCGCCTTTATGTGTATATACTGAGGAGAATCTACCTCGCCTTTATGTGTATATACTGAGGAGAATCTACCTCACCTCTATGTGTATATACTAAGGAGAATCTTCCTCGCCTTTATGTGTATATACTGAGGAGAATCTACCTCGCCTTTATGTGTATATACTGAGGAGAATCTACCTCACCTCTATGTGTATATACTAAGGAGAATCTGCCTCGCCTCTATGTGTATATACTGAGGAGAATCTACCTCACCTCTATGTGTATATACTGAGGAGAATCTGCATTGCCTTTATGTGTATATAATGAGAAGAGTCTACCTCGCCTCTATGTGTATATACTGAGGAGAATGTACCTCACCTCTATGTGTATATACTGAGGAGAATTTACCTCCCCTCTATGTGTATATACTGAGAATAATCTACATTACCTCTGTGTATATATACTGAGGAGAATCTACCTCACCTTCATGGGTATATACTGAGGAGAATCTGCCTTGCCTTTATGTGTATATACTGAGGAGAATCTACCTCATCTCTCTGTGTATATACTGAGAACCTACTTCGCCTCTATGTGTATATACTGAGGAGAATATGCCTCGCCTCTATGTGTATATACTGAGGAGAATCTACCTCACCTCTGTGTGTATATACTGAGGAGAATCTACCTCCCCTCTATGTGTATATACTGAGGAGAATGTACCTCACCTCTATGTGTATATACTGAGGAGAATCTACCTCACTTCTATGTGTATATACTGAGGAGAATCTACCTCGGCTTTATGTGTATATACTGAGGAGAATCTACATCGCCTCTATGTGTATATACTGAGGAGAACCTACCTCACGTCTTTGTGTATATACTGAGGAGAATCTTCCTTACCTCTATGTGTATATACTGAGGAGAATCTACCTCACCTCTATGTGTATATACTGAGGAGAATCTACCTTACATCTATGTGTATATAATGAGGAGAATCTTCCTCACCTCTATGTGTATATACTGAGGAGAATCTACCTCCCCTCTATGTGTATATAATGAGGAGAATCTTCCTCACCTCTGTGTGTATATACTGAGGAGAATCTACCTTGCCTTTATGTATATATACTGAGGAGAATCTACGTCCGCTCCATGTGTATGTACTGAGGAGAACCTACCTCACCTCCATGTGTATATACTGAGGAGAATCTGCATTGCCTTTATGTGTATATAATGAGAAGAGTCTACCTCGCCTCTATGTGTATATACTGAGGAGAATGTACCTCACCTCTATGTGTATATACTGAGGAGAATCTACCTCCCCTCTATGTGTATATACTGAGAATAATCTACATCACCTCTGTGTATATATACTGAGGAGAATCTACCTTACCTTCATGGGTATATACTGAGGAGAATCTGCCTTGCCTTTATGTGTATATACTGAGAAGAGTCTACCTCGCCTCTATGCGTATATACTGAGGAGTATCTACCTCGCCTCTATGTGTATATACTGAGGAGAATCTACCTCACCTCTGTGTGTATATACTGAGGAGAATCTACCTCACCTCTATGTGTATATACTGAGGAGAATCTACCTCACCTCTCTGTGTATATACTGAGGAGAATCTACCTCACCTCACTGTATATACTGAGGAGAATCTACCTCACCTCTATGTGTATATACTGAGGAGAATCTACCTCACCTCTGTGTGTTTATACTGAGGAGAATCTACCTCGCCTTTATGTGTATATACTGAGGAGAATCTACCTCACCTCTATGTGTATATACTAAGGAGAATCTTCCTCGCCTTTATGTGTATATACTGAGGAGAATCTACCTCCCCTCTATGTGTATATACTAAGGAGAATCTTCCTCGCCTTTATGTGTTTATACTGAGGAGAATCTACCTCACCTCTATGTGTATATACTAAGGAGAATCTACCTCGCCTTTATGTGTATATACTGAGGAGAATCTACCTCGCCTTTATGTGTATATACTGAGGAGAATCTACCTCACCTCTATGTGTATATACTAAGGAGAATCTTCCTCGCCTTTATGTGTATATACTGAGGAGAATCTACCTCGCCTTTATGTGTATATACTGAGGAGAATCTACCTCACCTCTATGTGTATATACTAAGGAGAATCTGCCTCGCCTCTATGTGTATATACTGAGGAGAATCTACCTCACCTCTATGTGTATATACTGAGGAAAATCTACCTCACCTCTATATGTATATACTGAGGACAATCTATGTCACCTTTATGTCTATATATTGAGGAAAATCTACCTCACCTCTGTGTATATACTGAGGAGAATCTACCTCACCTCTATGTGTATATACTGAGGAGAATCTACGTTACCTCTATGTGTATATACTGAGGAGAATCTACCTAACCCTAACCCCAACCCTAACCTTAAACCAAACCCTAAACCCTAACCCTAAACCAAAACCCCAAAGCTAACCTCAACCCTAATCCTAAACCTAACCCCAACCCTAACCCTAAACAAAACCCCAACCCTAAACCTAACCTCAACCCTAAACCTAAGCCTAAACCCAACCCTAAACCTAACCGTAACCCTAACCCTAAACCCAACCCTAACCCTAAACCCTAAATCCAACCCTAAACCCTAACCCCAACCCTAAATCCAACCCTAAACCCTAACCCCAACCCTAAACCTTAAACCCAACCCTAACCCTAAACCCAACCCTAACCCTAAACCCAACCCTAAACCCTAAATCCAACCCTAAACCCTAAATCCAACCCTAAACCTTAAACCCAACCCTAAACCTAACCCCAAACCTAACCCTAAACCTAAACCCAACCGTAAACCTAACCCCAACCCTAAACCCCAACCCTAAACTTAACCCCTAAACCTAAACCTAACCCTAAACCCAACCCTAAACCTAAACCCTAACCCTAAACCCTAACCCTAAACCCAACCCTAAACCCAACCCTAAACCTAAACCCAACCCTAAACCCCAACCCTAAATCCTAACCCTAACTCTAACCCCAACCCTAAATCCTAACCCTAAACCCAACCGTAACCCCGTGCTGCTTAAAGGGGTTCTGACAACAAAAAAAAAATTGTACTCCCCTTGCCTGGCCCGATCGCCAGGCATGTCCCCTCCAGCCGGCATCTTCTTTTGTGCCTTGTAAAAGCAGAGCAGGAGCGGCCAAAATGACCGCTTCCTGCTCCCCTCCGTCCGTCAGGCACTTCCGAGGTGAACGGATGGACCGCCCACAGCAAGCAGGTCACAAGCAGTGCTTGCTGTGGGCGGCCCGTCTGTCCTGACTGAACTCTGAGATCCTGCGCATGCGCAGTGGAGACGCGGCCCGTCCTGACTCCTGTTAGAGGGCACCTCTCCACTGCGCATGCGCGATCCCGGAGCAGCGCGGCTCGTGGAGGAAGAAGAGGAAGACCCCGCTGCTGACAACAACAGGAGACAAGGTAAGTATTATCTTTTTATGCTTTAGCAGCCCTATAATCGTGGGTTCCCCGTGTCCATTAGGCAGAGCAGGGAACAATGGCTGCTGAAGCATCAAACATTATTTGGGTCAGAGCCCCTTTAACTGTAGTGTGTAGTGCCCGGCTGCTGAAGGCAATCCGCGTGCACGCTGTGTAGTCACGTGGTGCCGAAGAGCCAATCAGGTGGCTCTAATCAGCAGCGCCGCTTAGGTGCGGCTGAATTCCCATATATGTATACCGGCGTCTCCGCTCTACCGACGTTTCTCCCGCCCCGCAACGCTCACGCAGGCGGCCGAACTCCGCCCGTCACTAGTCCTCCACTACTTCGCATAGACGCTAGATGGCAGCAGTACAGACGTCGTCACCGCACAGTAGAAGCGCGGACGTGAGGACGTGACCCGCACGCTGCGTATCAATGAGCCCCCCAGTGAATGCGCAGCTGTCCCCTGGCTCTGCAGCATCCTCGCTGCATACACGGCTCTGCTATATGTGAGCCGACAGACCTTCTGTGGTGATGAAACGCTGCGCTCCCATCTTCTCAGCCTCAAACACAGCAGCGGAGAGCGCGCCCTCCCCGACTCCTCCGCTGCACGTGATCGGTCACATGCGCGTGACGTCACGGAAGGTCCTTGTTCCCACTAGTAGGCGGGAGGACGGCGGCCGTTATAAATTCTCCTCAGTGATGGAGCGCAGCGCCGGACGGCGGGACTCGGGCAGCGAGAGAGGAGATGGAGGGCAGAGACAGCCCCGCTCAGCAGAGTCCGGGAGAGACAGCGTCCCCTCACAGAGTGACCGCCTGGTGGGGGTAACAGCCAGAGAAGAGAGCGCCCCCTCAGAAAGAGACCGCCTGGTAGGGGCGACAGCCAGAGAAGAGAGCGCCCCCTCAGAAAGAGACCGCCAGGTGGGGGCGACAGCCAGAGGAATGACCCCTCCAGAGGAGAAAGACCGCCAGGTGGGGGTAACAGCCAGAGGAGAGAGCGCCCCCTCAGAAAGAGACCGCCAGGTGGGGGCGACAGCCAGAGAAGAGAGCGCCGCCTCAGAAAGAGACCGCCTGGTGGGGGCGACAGCCAGAGAAGAGAGCGCCCCCTCAGAAAGAGACCGCCAGGTGGGGGCGACAGCCAGAGAAGAGAGCGCCCCCTCAGAAAAAGACCGCCAGGTGGGGGTGACAGTCGGAAGAGAGAGCCCCATGGAGGAGAGTGCCTGCATTGGCTATGAGAGGGCCTGGCTGGCCTTGTCTGGCTACGAGGACCGGCCCCGCCCCGCCTCGGGCTACGAGGACCGGCCCCGCCCCGCCTCGGGCTACGAGGACCGGCCCCGCCCCGCCTCGGGCTACGAGGACCGGCCCCGCCCCGCCTCGGGCTACGAGGACCAGCCCCACCCCACCTCGGGCTTCGAGCGCATGTCTCTGGAGCGGGCGCACACCATGAAGGACTTCGAGAAGCAGATCACGGAGCTGAAGAAGGAGAACTTCAACCTGAAGCTGCGCATCTACTTCCTGGAGGAGCAGCGGCGGGGCTGCGAGACGAGCGGCGAGGAGCTGCAGCGCCTCAACATCGAGCTGAAGGTGGAGGTGGAGAGCCTGAAGCACGACTACCGGGAGAAGCAGCGGCTGCTGCTCCGCGCCTCCGAGGCTATGGAGAGTCTGGCCGGAGAACACGAGCGGGAGGTCCAGCGGCTGCGCAGCGAGCACCGCCAACAGCTGCGGGACGCCGAGGACGCCCACTGCCGCAAGATCCAACTGCTGGAGGCAGAAGTGGCGCAGGAGAAGGCGGAGCTGCAGAAGATGTGTCTGCGGCTGGACCAGGAGCGGGTGCAGAGCTTCAGTGCGGAGGAGCGACTGCTGGCGCTGAACGAGCAGTACGCCGAGAGCGACTGGATCATACAGCGCCTCAACGAGACCGCACACTCCAAGGACGCTCTCGTAGCCCAGCTACGGAAGCAGATTGCCTCCATGATGTCATACAACGCCCAATGTGACCACAACACCCGTCACGTGTACCTGGAAGGCGAAGACTTAGTACCGCCTCCGAGTGACCGTCACGCCGCGGACATAGTGCCGCCCCCTCCGAGTGACCGTCACGCCGCGGACGTAGTGCCGCCTCCTCCGAGTGACCGTCACGCCGCGGACGTAGTGCCGCCTCCAACGAGTGACCGGCACGCTGCAGACAGGCAGAAAGAGAACGAGTGGCAGAAGAAGATTAAAGAGATGGACAATCTGATCAGTGAGCTCCGGCAGAAGCTGGAGGCCAATAAAGCTGAAGACAAGAACACCCTGAAGAGGGATAAAGCCATTCAAGGCCTCTCGCTGGCGCTGAAGAAGAAGACAAAGGAGAACGACAAACTTGTCCAGGAGATCGACAATCTTAATACTGCTTTATCGCAAGCGAGAGAAGCCGCGCAGCAGGTGCCGCTCCCGAGGGCCAGAGACACTGCTCACCCTGACTACAAGAAGGTGATCTTCACGCTTCAGGCAGAACAAGACGTGTACAGAAGGCTGCTGAAGTACGAGAGGGAGTCCGGAGGCCTCCAGAAGGAAATGGAATCCATAGCGATGCTGCGACAATGGCTGGAGGAAAATATCCGGTCTAACCAGGAACTCCGAAAGATTATGGAAGCTCAGATCATGGCCAAATATGAGGGGGATGACAGCACCTCGTTTCTTGGCGATCAGACCTCGTACTTCAGTATTTGTCTCGATAATTTAGACCAAAATGAGTATTTTTTTTCTGGAGGCCCACAAGGAGCAGCTGTATCTGAAGGTATTGCGCACTTTGGTGCATCTGACGGACTGTCCAAACTTCATAGGGAAGATGTTGGGACCCAAACACAAGGTGAAGCTCTTACTTCAGCTGTAGGAAGTCCCGAACATCACCAGGACTGTGACTCTGACCCATCATTTAACGAGAGGAGCTCCATAGCAGAAGAGACCTGTGAAAACCATGCCAAACCTACCAGGAATAAACAAAAAACAGTCTCTTCTGCTACTGAGACGAAGGCCTTCTCTGATGGATGGATCTCTGATGCTTCTAGGTTTCCTGAGAGCATAGACTTTATGCAGTCCATCCAAAACACAGAACATATCCCATCACAGAAGCCTTCCCAAAAGACAAGTAACATCCCGAGAGAGGCTCAGAACGTTAGTCAGAAGACTAAGAAATCCAGACTTCCTGTTCTGCTAAAATCTTCCCTGAATACAAGGCAGAAGGCTGGAACTACGTCGCGTGCCAAAGAAAATGATCACCATTGTATGGAGGAGTCGCAGATACAGAAGGGCCAGGTGGATGAGCAGTTACAATGTGCCGAGATGGATTTGGTGTGTGAAGACCGACAAAACCCGTCCGAGGAGCAGATGTGCTCTACAGAGGAAGGTCAACACAAAGTGCTTGAGAACCACCAGCCCTCAGCAGAGCTGCAACCAGCAAGTAGTGAGACCAAAACACTCAAAGCTAAGGAAGAAATGTTCCGACATACAGACTTCTACAACTGCAACCAGAGAGAGCCAAGGGGAAGAGTTCCACAGAAAGAGCTACAAGCGGACAATCAAAGACTTTCTGAACTGTTAAAGCTAGCACAAAAAGAGACTGAGACGCTCAAAGAAGAATTAATAAAACATAAAATAGCAGATTTATGTGGTTCTAGCAAAAAGCAAAGAGAGTCTCCAGACTATGAGTTACAGGCAGAGAATTACCAGCTGTCTGAACAGCTCAAACAAGCCCAAATGGAGATCGAGGCACTTAAAGCCTATAAAGACTTGGTGAAACATAAAGATGCTGTACCTGATTTATTAAGCGCCAAGACGGTGCAGATGGAGTCTATAGATCAAGCTTCACAGAAGGAACTATGGGCAGAAAATCACAGGCTCTCAGAGCAAGTAGAACAAGCCCAAATAGAGGTCCAGACCCTTACGGCCAGTGAAGAACTGGTGAGATATAAGACTTCTGAATATGACTCCAAACATGAACAGAGAAAGTCAGCAGAGCAAGTCTTACAGAAAAAGCTGCAGGCCGAGATTGGCTGGCTCTCCGAACAGCTCAAGCAAGCGCAAATGGAGATCGATACACTTAAAGTAAATGAAGACTTGATGAAACATAAGTACGCTGTACCTAGTCTATCTTCCTCCAGTGATCAGAGGGCATCTGAAGACCAAGCTCTACAGAAAGAGAATTACTGTCTCCCAGAAGAGCTGGAAGCACAAGTAGAGATGGAATCGCTTAAAGCAGATGGAACATTGATGAAACCTACGGGTGTTATGCCTGGTATACCATGTGCTGACAAAGTGGGGTCTGCAGGCAAAGTTTTACAGAAAGAGTTACAGGCAGAAAACTACCGTCTCTCAGAACAGCTAAGCCAAGCAAAAATGGAGATTGAGAAGTTTCGAGCTGAAGAAAGCTCAACAGACAACAGTGACGACTCTATGAAACTTCATGGTTCAGATGCTGACGACGATCTTTCGGAACAGTCCTGTTTAGATAAGACCATTACTAACTCAGTCAATGTTGATGAGGTTGATGTTACATCAGATTTTGGCGATGAAGTCTGTAGGTCCAATGTAAATAGTCAGAATGCTGTTGCACTGCGTTGCCATCATGACAGTCACTGTACGGGGTGTGCCAACAGAGGAATTATTTCATTCCCGACTATGGATTCCAAAAGAGTCTCCACAATGCACATCTCATCCAAGTTTACTAAAGTGTCCTCCTCCAGAAGGTCGTTTGAAGACACCACTTCTCTTTCCAAGTACGATTTGTTAGTGCAGTCTCAAGCACGAGAGTTGTCACTTCAAAGACAGAAAATTAAGGAGAGTCACAACCTTAGTGTTATATGTTCAAAAAATTTCTACAACCTCTTGAAAACGTTTGATAGCCTATTCCCAGCCAGCGCCTTGGACTCTAACATCACTCTGGGATTTCAGGAGCAAATTACTCAGACAGTAGAGTGGTTGAAGGAGTTGGAGTACAAACTCAGTGATGCCCTCTACGGGGAGGAGGATGCTTACAGTGACCATTCAGTTGACAGCTTGCTGTACACCCCGTCACGCTTGGTCCCTGGACACCGAATGTGGGCAGACAAACATGGCTGCCATGTGCTTGGCCTAGTTGAAGACTACAACGCATTGCGTAAGCAAATTTTGGAAGCAAGGAATGTCTTACAAGAGACTGAGGCTTTCATCGACCACGGAGTGCAGACTGCGGTTCTCAATATGACTGAGCATTTTGAGAATATATTTTTTGAAAAGCTTTCGAGAACAAAACAATCGCTGGAGGAAGCCGGGTGTTTACTAAAGCTGTTGTGGAGAGTGTCCTTACCCTTACAGATTTACAGCCCGTACAACATTAACCAAGAGGAAGAAGCAAACCTTGAGATCATCCGGCTTCGCAAGAGGGTTTTAGAGCAAGAGAAGTTGTTATCCGGCATGGTCAAGAGGGTCTACTCCGAGAACCAAGTGAAGGAGGACATTGAGAAACTCATTCTGGACCAATTGGCCATGACCCATGACATTTTAAAGAAAGCCAAAGGCAATCTAGAGGTTCAAGTGGTTGATAAACTCCACTAATCTCTTTTTACAAGCTGGTACAGTAGGTGCAAATTGGCCTTATGCTTTCCGTTCTTCTGTTCTGTCATAGGAACAGAAAAATGGAAAGCTGTATCCGTCCAATGGCGAAACCGAACGTCCCCGGCCAGACCCCATTCTCTATAATGCGGTCTTTCTGGTTTCCATTATGCCTGGTTTCCTGGACGAAGTAGTGCAGCGTGCCATGCTATTTTTGCCCAAGATTTTCGGACTGCTCTGCAGTGGAGTCTCCTAACAGAACCTCTGGTGCAGATGTGAGCAGAGCCAGACATGACTTCTGGCGACCATCTATAAGACCAAATCTACTGCCATATTGCTTTTATCATTGCACCTTTAGCTGCTTCGGTGTGGTTTTATAATTTTATAGTTGGCGCTGGTTCCCTCAGCTGTAATATATTTTGCTTGTTAAATTCCATGTAAAGTTTTAAGTTGCCAGAATCTGTATATGAAACGCGAGTGACCTTATAAGAACCGAGTGCGGTCGTGTTTATGTGTTGTTACTTTTCCTGCAAATGTTCCACCCGAGCAGACATGCACAGCCTGGCACGAGGTCAGGGCCAAAATGAAAATGGGCGAGCCACTTGGGGCCGCAGACAGGTGTTTGGTGGGTCACCTGGAAGAAAAGGTTACCTGATTACTAAAGGCCCATTTACACGCAATGAGTATTGCACAAAATTAGTACAAACAAGTGAAAGTGAGCGATAATTATTACGCGTGAATGTGCGTCCGTTATCGTTTATCGCTGTCAGCCTGCAATAAAAGTCATTAGTTCGCTCACTTCTCATTTGAAAGACTAAACGAATGCTGTTTAAGGCCGCTTTCACGCATGCGACAAAATCACACGATTTTCTCTCAGTGCAACAATGCTACAAATCGCATGTATGTGCGGCCCGTGCTGTCCTGCGGGTTCCTTCACATTAGCGATGTTTTGTAGGCTGCTACATTGCGAGAAAAAAAAATCATGGCATGCTGAATATTACCGCGATTTGCGCTGTTTTGTAGCTCGTGTTTCCCTGTGGAGTCTTCCTTTGTGTTGCATCGGTGTGATGCAACATTTACAGTAGGAAATCCTACTGTTTACCTAAAATAACCAGTAGCTACATAAAAAAAAAAATTGAAACCTCACCTAAGAGGCGCTGTCCGCTCCGCCCACTTCTCCTCCGCAGGTACCCAGCACTTGTCTTCAGTCAGCGCTTCCTGGTCAGAGGTTCAAAAACCCCGCCTCCAGGAAGCGCTGACTCTGAGTGGCTCAGTCGTGGTGCTCAAGAACCAATCAGAAAACTGCAAGCAAGTGTGGGGACCTGCGAAGGAGAAGTGCGGCACAGCTGACAGTGTCTGTTAGGTTATTTTTTTATACAGCCAGGCCTTATCTTTCAACCCCCCCCCCCCCCCCCACGCCCCCCAAAAAAGAAAAAAATTTCCCGGCACAAAATCGCAACATCGCTGTGAGAATGCAAGAATGCACAGTGATATCGCAGAGAACACAGGTGCGATAATGCTGCTTAAGGGGCCTTAACAAAACGACTGGAGGGCAGGGGTGATTGTTTGCCCTGCTAAACACAATGACTACTTGTTTACTCATTCAGCAGTAAGCAACCGCTTTTTCTTCACACTAATTAAAAACCTCCCTGCCAGAGATTCTTCGCATAAACACCCGCCCACCCGAGCAAAGGACCTATGCAGTGTTTACATCGCTAACGAGGGAAATGGCGATGATGTAACACGGTTATCTTTACGTGTAAACGCTCAGCAATTGTATGCAAAAAAATAGTTAATTTGTTAGTTCAAACGACTGGTTGTGTGTAAATGGGCCTTTACAGGGTGAGCCGATAAGCCTGTCAATTGTATAACTTAATCATTAACCCCTTGAGTGGCACACCCGGAAATTTTCCGGGACGAGCTCCACTGCTGATAGTGATATAGCCCGGAAGATTTCCAGGCTATGTATCACAATGGGAGATGCAGAGCACAATGCCACAAGCTCTGACTGCACAGTCCCACAGAGAACAAAGCAGGACTCTGAAAAAACAGAAGCTGGGAGATCTTGCCGATCTGCCGACAATCTCCTGCTTCTAAAGTCCTGCTTTGTTTACAGGTTGCCATAGAGACCATTGGCTGAAGCAAGCCAATGGTCTCTGTGGCAGGGAGAGCTGGTGCTTGGCTATCAGAGGATAGCCATGCACCAGCTCTTACAGCAGAGATCAGAGAATACCTGCCATCTCTGCTGTCACCATCGGACCACCCGAATGTGATCAGGGGGTCCTGATAGGTCTCTGTGGAAGTCCCTTAAAGGGACAAAAGTAAAAAAAAAAATATTAAAAAAAATAACACTTGTCTCCCTTTACTTTGTAAAAAATTTAAAAATACAATCACACATGTGGTATCCGTGCGTCGTAATGACCCAGAGGAGGAAGTTAGTAGTTTTTTTAACCCCTTAATGACACGGACCTTTTTTTTTCTTTTTTCCCAATTTCTTTTTTTCCTTACCCCGTTTAAAAAATCATGACTCCTTTCTCCATCGCCGTCGCTGTATGAGGGCTCGTTGTTTTTTGCGGAATGAGTTGTGTTTTTCAATAGTGCTATTTAATGTACCATATAATGTACTGAAAAACGTTTACAAAATTCTAAGTGGAGTAAAATGAAAAAAAAAATGACATTCCGCCATCTTTAGTGCGTCTTGTTTCTACGGCGCACAAACTGCAACATAAATGACCTGATAACTTTATTCTACGGGTCGGTACGATTACTACAAAACCAAACTTGGAGAGTTTGTTTTTTTTTTTTTTTGTTTTTTTTTGCTGTAGTACTTTTTAAATTATTTTCTGCATCTTCTGCGCAATAACTTTTTTTTATTTTTCCATCGACGTACTTGAGCGAAGGCTAATTTTTTGCGGGATGTCCCGTAGTTTACGTTAGTACCAATCTGGAATACGTACAAATTTTTGATAGCTTTTTATTGCATTTTATTTCTGGCGTTATTTTTTTCGGACTACGTTCCCCGTGCGCGGTAAATAATGCACTACTTTGATAGATGGGACTTTTACGGACACGGTGATAGCAAATATGTATTTTTCTTTTATGATTTAGATTTTTTTATTATAGATATGGCAAAAGGAGGGGATTTATACTTTAATTCTTTTTTTTTTTAAAGTGTGAAAAAGTCGTGAAAAAAAAACCAAACTCTTACAATTTGATCTTGGCATAATCGTACCGGCCGGTAGAATTCCTTTAATATATTATTTATACCGCTCAGAGAATGCAGTGAAAAATAAAAAAAACAGCCAGAATTACAGGTTTTGTTAATTTTGCCCCTAGAAAAAATGGAATAAAAAGCAATCAAAATTTTACATGAGATAAATGAAGACTGGCGTCCATCCCGCAATAAACACGGCCTTCTGGAGCGCTGGCGATGGGACAAAATAATACGGCTCTTGGAATGTGGCAACACAAAAGCAGAGCTTTAAGAAAAAAAAAGGCTTTAAATGTACAAAAATAACAAAACTGTATAAACTCGGCATCGCCAGGATCGGGTGACTCAGAATAACGTCAGCACACTATTCATTCTGCACGCTGAACGCTGTAAACATGAAACCAAAAAAAAATCAAATTTCTTTTTTTTTTGCCCCAATCTTTCTACAAATTTTTTTTCAAAAGTTATACAATACATTATATAATCCCAAAAATGATGCCATCAAAAAACAACTTGTCCCACAAAAAACAAGCCCTCATACGGCCGTGTCAGTGGGGAAATGAAGAACCTATGGCTCTTGGAACGCGACTGGAAAATTAGTGTAAATTAAATGATTAGACCATTTAAAAAACCTGCCCTGATGGGTCTGATAGGGGGGTAAGGAACCCGCCACTCAAGGGGGTTAAAGAACCTGCCCCGGTGGGTCTGATAGGGGGGTAAGGAACCCGCCACTCAAGGGGTTAAAGAACCTGCCCTGGTGGGTCTGATAGGGGGGTAAGGAACCCGCCACTCAAGGGGTTAAAGAACCTGCCCTGGTGGGTCTGATAGGGGGGTAAGAGGCAGTTAAACTGTTTTGCTAAGTGCTCCAACTTGTAAACCCATTTTGCAGGTTTTCTGACCTCTAGTTAAAGGGACGTATTACACTTATTTTTCCGTTTCTTTTCATCACTCTTTTTACAATGTCGCCCCACAAATGTTCACACTCTCAAAAAAGTACTTGGTGAGAAAGCAGTCCTGCACGACTGTAAGGGGCTAAAGGACCTTCCCTGACCTCAGTCATGTGACCAGCCGTGCCGTGAGGGAGTAGATAGCGGGCGCCAGGGTCAGTTCGCAGCTTCTGCTCCACGGCCCCTGCCTCAGTTTTTAGCTGGTCACATGACTGTGAGGGAAGTTCCTTTAGGCTAGTCCTGCTGGCAGCGAGCCGCTTGACCTCACAGTCGTGTCTGTGACTTTGTGGCACATACGGAGAGGGAAGGATTCTGTCAGTTGTCACGATGCAGACATCATGGAGATCGTAAAGGGAGGAAATCATAGATTTTTTATTTTTTTTTTGCCTTTTAAAAAGCTTGTGAATCCCGACTTGGAGGAATCTTCCCATCTGAGACACAACAGATGCGTCTGCTAGGTGCGAGTCTCTGACCTGCATCTATCTCAAGCTATAGCGCCCCCCACTGGACTAAATGTGGTGACTGGGAGTTACGGAACCACTTCATACACAGCAGTATTTCCATTGTGGTCATGATTGGTCAAAACCCTTTAAGACTATGCAGCGAGTCATGGTGTATGAAGACTGCAATGCTGCACTGCAAGATCTTACTTAACCCTTTCCAATCCACTGTCGGGGCTGCCCCAACATCATCATTTTCCTCTATAGCTCCGATGTCGGGACAGACCTGACATGCTGTTTCCTCCCACGCTCCGCTGACAGAGGCCACAGCACACACTTATGTGAATAAGTGAGATGCAAACAGCACTGAACAGCGCTGGATTCTTCATGTACTGAAAGCCAGATGTTCCTTCTCCTCTGCCCTGCTGCCCTGTATTCTCCGACAATACAGGAGGGGAGAAAGAACATGAGTGCAGTCAGTAAATGAAGAGCCCAGCGCTTATCAGTGCTGATAGTGAATGCCCGAATGTGCTTCCTCCCCCTCTCTGCTGCCAGAGAACACCCGACACACTTTTATGTCAGTAAGTGAGCTGGACACAGCACTGGACAGCGCTCCATTCTGCATTTACTGAATGCCCCCCCCTTGTTTCCAGCTCACTTACTGACATAAAAGTGTGTCGGGTGTTCTCCGGCAGCAGAGAGGGGGAGGAAGCACATTCGGGCATTCACTATCAGCACTGATAAGCGCTGGGCTCTTCATTTACTGACTGCACTCATGTTCTTTCTCCCCTCCTGTATTGTCGGAGAATACAGGGCAGCAGAGAAGGAACATCTGGCTTTCAGTACATGAATCCAGCGCTGTTCAGTGCTGTTTGCATCTCACTTATTCACATAATAGTGAGCAAAAGAAATGAGAAAGTGGGAAGGAGAGAAACCACCTTTTAGGGCACCTGCACATGAGCGAAAATTCCGCAGCGAGATTTCCCGCGGAATTTCCACCCCCTGGAAGCTGCCGTCTCGGCCATCTGCAGGCGGCCTTACTGTGAAACATGTACTAGGAAGCCTGGACTTCATCCTGCAATTTGTTTCAAAAAGTATCACGCGCTAAAAAATTTAATTAATCTAAAAGTGCTAATAAAATCATTAGGTAATTTATTTGTGTGGTTTTCTATGTTGTTGTTCCAAGTAATCCACCAACCTCTTTCCTGCACAAAATAAATTGGAGCTGGGAAAAATGAGCGTGGCAAAAAAATTGGATTGGAAAGGGTTAAAGGGGTTTTTTGAGACTTAAGAAAAAAAATAATGGGCTTAAAATGGTGTAAACTAAAATGAGTAGTCGTCTGGAGCCCCGGTGGAGGCTCGTCTGCTGGCCGTTGTGCACATCACCGATCACCACTAACAGGCTTCAGCGCTAATTCTGTAATGACCTGCCCTCCGCTTCCTGGAAACCCCTTATGCATGTGGTCATGACCGTGATGGGGCAGTGACGTTGCCGGCAGATGAGTCTCGTGTGATTTGTGGCCCCGTCTGCAAGTCGTATTATTTTTTAATGTCTAAGTGGAGTTCCAAATCCCGAATTGTGTGCGACTTTGAGGCAAATTCCTCCAGAAGGTCACGAAATGGCAACTTTCAGATAATTCTCTACTTGAGTGAGCAACTTGCTATTGTGTGACCAAAGTCTCTATATTACCCTACCGAGTGGCCCCTTCTCATCTGTGTGGGCCCCCTAAGTGCCAGCAAAGTGGTGCAGTGTGCGGTTTCATCTGCCAGCCGGACGGACCCCATTGTAGTGAATGGGGTCCGCTCAGTGCCGTTCACTTTTTTGCATGTGCCAAATCTAGCGGTCTGATATTTTCGTAATTTGCCACAGAGGACGGAGCCAAATGCTGGAAAATGAGCGACACTACAGGGTGTGGATGTCAATGGGGCCTTCCGTGGAACCGTCATTTCCAACAACTTTTGTCATGTCATAGCAACAAGTTGGAATTTTTGGTGGGCGTTTAGGCACCCAAATCCTTACCAATCGCCGAAACAATTGGTGGATGTCTCCTATCTACAGTTTCAAGATCAAGTAAGTGAACCCTTTAAATTCCCTAGATTATAACACTGTTTGCTATAGTGTGCCACAATTCTAGTCAAACACTGTCAGTAATAACAGATTCCTGTGCCGTTCATCATCCACAGTGCAGGGAAAAGTAAATGAAACCATGTTGTTACTGGCTACGCAAAGAAATACGGTAGCTGCTGGTCTTCTTTCTTTGCCAATGTCCTTCAAATCTGGTTGGGGATTTCATTTTAAGCAGTACTGGCCAATTAGAGAGCAGGAATAGTACATGGGTAGCCTAACACTACCAACTGTGAAGATTAGTGAGTCTGAAGATCGCATTGACCACATTAGATGGCTGAAAGCAACCTGAGTATTGCGTTAAAGAAGTTAGATTGGAAGTTCAGGTGTCACAGATGCCTTTCCCTTTAAATAAAAGCGCACATTCTGGTTACTGACAGATCTAGTCTTGGGAAAGCCGTGCCTTGATGTTAGGACCTTTCAGATGTGTTATATATGGAAAGACCCCTTTACCTGCAAAAACTATCAGTGTTTTCGCACTTTTTTATGACCATGTTAAAATCTCAATCCATTAAAATAAAAAAATTTTTAAAAAGTGTGTCAGACGAAGGCACAACGCATGCCGCTTTCTAAGTTCACGTTCTCAGTGCGCCTTTAACTGCACTGCTAATCAACTAAAGAATGGCTGACTACAAAAAGATGCTTTGGGTTTTAGATTGTTCAAGCTCAAGTCCTGACTATGACAATGCTGCGGCATGACCCGAAGAGGGCTGTACACGCAAGGCATCCAAACAAGCTGTACACAATACAGGTACCAGGAAGTTGTTCCAGAACCTCCTTCATCCACTGAGTAAATGAAAGCTAATATCCAAGAGCTGAGACAATACAGATGTGGGGATACATCATTACGTGGAAAACATCACTCCTAATCACGGCAGGTGATAATCATCGTAGGTCCCAGAAGATCCTCAGCTTCCACATAGGCACTTGTCTTGATTGGGACACAGTAGGGATTTTTTAGGAGCAGATTCCAGCCGAGGTAGTCCCAGGGTGACTCTCACCTGCTGTGATGTGGAGAACGTCTGAACAGAACAGCAAGATTAGTGAGGGTTTCAGTCATTGATGTGGTGTATGGCTGTGTATGTATTCCTGTTTAATGTAGTTGCAAACTTGTGTTTTAATCTTAATGATGTATACACAAAAAAGGCATCCCAGAAATATTGATAAACTGAAAAGTATTTGCATGGAAAAAGGGTCCAAAATTCCTACTTAACACTGTAAAAATGCTAGTTGAGTGGAGTTAGATCTTCTACAGTATATACACATAGAGGGGAGGTAGATTCTCCTCTATATATACACATACAGGTGAGGTAGATTCTCCTCAGTATATACACATAGAGGTAAGGTAGATTCTCCTCAGGATATACACATAGAGGGGAGGTAGATTCTCCTCAGTATATACACATAGAGGAGAGGTAGATTCTCATCAGTATATACACATAGAGGTGAGGTAGATTCTCCTCTATATATACACATAGAGGTGAGGTAGATTCTCCTCTATATATACACATACAGGTGAGGTAGATTCTCCTCAGTATATACACATAGAGGTAAGGTAGATTCTCCTCAGGATATACACATAGAGGGGAGGTAGATTCTCCTCAGTATATACACATAGAGGAGAGGTAGATTCTCATCAGTATATACACATAGAGGAGAGGTAGATTCTCCTCTATATATACACATACAGGTGAGGTAGATTCTCCTCTATATATACACATACAGGTGAGGTAGATTCTCCTCAGTATATACACATAGAGGTAAGGTAGATTCTCCTCAGGATATACACATAGAGGGGAGATAGATTCTCCTCTATATATACACATACTGGTGAGGTAGATTCTCCTCTATATATACACATACAGGTGAGGTAGATTCTCCTCAGTATATACACATAGAGGTAAGGTAGATTCTCCTCAGGATATACACATAGAGGGGAGGTAGATTCTCCTCAGTATATACACATAGAGGGGAGGTAGATTCTCCTCAGTATATACACATAGAGGGGAGGTAGATTCTCCTCAGCATATACACATAGAGGTGAGGTAGATTCTCCTCAGTATATACACATAGAGGCGAGGTAGATTCTCCTCAGGATATACACATAGAGGGGAGGTAGATTCTCCTCAGTATATACACATAGAGGGGAGGTAGATTCTCCTCAGCATATACACATAGAGGTGAGGTAGATTCTCCTCAGTATATACACACAGAGGTGAGGTAGATTCTCCTCAGTATATACACTAAGAGGTGAGGTAGATTCTCCTCAGTATATACACACAGAGGTGAGGTAGATTCTCCTCAGTAAATACACATAGAGGTGAGGTAGATTCTCCTCAGTATATACACACAGAGGTGAGGTAGATTCTCCTCAGTATATACACACAGAGGTGAGGTAGATTCTCCTCAATATATACACACAGAGGTGAGGTAGATTCTCCTCAGTATATACACACAGAGGGGAGGTAGATTCTCCTCAGTATATACACACGGAGGGGAGGTAGATTCTCCTCAGTATATACACATAGAGGGGAGGTAGATTCTCCTCAGTATATACACATAGAGGGGAGGTAGATTCTCCTCAGTATATACACATAGAGGGGAGGTAGATATTCCTCAGTATATACACACAGAGGTGAGGTAGATTCTCCTCAATATATACACACAGAGGTGAGGTAGATTCTCCTCAGTATATACCTACAGAGGTGAGGTAGATTCTCCTCAGTATACACACGGAGGGGAGGTAGATTCTCCTCAGTATATACACATGGAGGGGAGGTAGATTCTCCTCAGTATATACACATGGAGGGGAGGTAGATTCTCCTCAGTATATACACATAGAGGGGAGGTAGATTCTCCTCAGTATATACACATAGAGGGGAGGTAGATTCTCCTCAGTATATACACATAGAGGGGAGGTAGATTCTCCTCAGTATATACACATAGAGGGGAGGTAGATTCTCCTCAGTATATACACATAGAGGGGAGGTAGATTCTCCTCAGTATATACACATAGAGGGGAGGTAGATATTCCTCAGTATATACACACAGAGGTGAGGTAGATTCTCCTCAATATATATACACAGAGGTGAGGTAGATTCTCCTCAGTATATACACACAGAGGGGAGGTAGATTCTCCTCAGTATATACACACGGAGGTGAGGTAGATTCTCCTCGGTATATACACACAGATGTGAGGTAGATTCTCCTCAGTATATACACACAGAGGTGAGGTAGATTCTCCTCAGTATATACACACAGAGGTGAGGTAGATTCTCCTCAGTATATACACAGAGGGGTGGTAGATTCTCCTCAGTATATACACATGGAGGGGAGGTAGATTCTGCTCAGTATGTACACCTAGATGGGAGGTAGATTCTCCTCAGTATATACACATAGAGGGGAGGTAGATTCTCCTCAGTATATACACATAGAGGGGAGGTAGATTCTTCCCAGTATATACACACAGAGGGGAGGTAGATTCTCCTCAGTATATACACAGAGAGGGGAGATAGATCCTCCTCAGTATATACACAGAGAGGGGAGATAGATCCTCCTCAGTATATACACAGAGAGGGGAGATAGATTCTCCTCAGTATATACACAGAGAGGGGAGATAGATTCTCCTCAGTATATACACAGAGAGGGGAGATAGATTCTCCTCAGTATATACACAGAGAGGGGAGGTAGATTCTCCTCAGTATATACACAGAGAGGGGAGGTAGATTCTCCTCAGTATATACACAGAGAGGGGAGGTAGATTCTCCTCAGTATATACACAGAGAGGGGAGGTAGATTCTCCTCAGTATATACACAGAGAGGGGAGGTAGATTCTCCTCAGTATATACACAGAGAGGGGAGGTAGATTCTCCTCAGTATATACACAGAGAGGGGAGATAGATTCTCCTCAGTATATACACAGAGAGGGGAGATAGATTCTCCTCAGTATATACACAGAGAGGGGAGATAGATTTTCCTCAGTATATACACAGAGAGGGGAGATAGATTCTCCTCAGTATATACACAGAGAGGGGAGATAGATTCTCCTCAGTATATACACAGAGAGGGGAGATAGATTCTCCTCAGTATATACACAGAGAGGGGAGATAGATTCTCCTCAGTATATACACAGAGAGGGGAGATAGATTCTCCTCAGTATATACACAGAGAGGGGAGATAGATTCTCCTCAGTATATACACAGAGAGGGGAGATAGATTCTCCTCAGTATATACACACAGAGAGGAGGTTGATTCTCCTCATTATATACACCTAGAGGGGAGGTAGATTCTCCTCAGTATATACACATAGAGGTGAGGCAGATTCTCCTTAGTATATACACAAAGAGTTGAGGTAGATTCTTCTCAGTATATACACATAGAGGTGAGGTGGATTCTCTTCAGCATATACACACAGACGTAAGGTAGATACTTTTCAGTATATACACATAAAGGTGAGGTAGATTCTCCTCAGTATATACACATAGAGGTCAAATAGATTCTACTCAGTATATACACATAGAGCGTGTGTCGATTCTCCTCAGTATATTTAGATAGAGGGGAGGTAGATTCTCCTCAGTATATATACATGGGGGGAGGTAGATTCTCCTCAGTATATAACCTTGAGGTGAGGTAGATTCTGCTAAGTTTGTACACCTAGATGGGAGGTAGATTCTCCTCAGTATATACACATAGGGGGAGGTAGATTCTCCTCAGTATATACACATAGAGGGGAGGTAGATTCTCCTCAGTATATACACATAAAGGGGAGGTATATTCTTCTCAGTATATACACACAGAGGGGAGGTAGATTCTCCTCAGTATATACACATAGAGGGGAGGTAGATTCTCAGTATATACACATAGAGGGGAGGTAGATTCTCAGTATATACACATAGAGGGAAGGTAGATTCTCAGTATATACACATAGAGGGGAGGTAGATTCTCAGTATATACACATAGAGGGGAGGTAGATTCTCAGTATATACACATAGAGGGGAGGTAGATTCTCCTCAGTATATACACATAGAGGGAAGGTAGAATCTCCTCAGTATATACACACAGAGGGGAGGTATATTCTTCTCAGTATATACACACAGAGGGGAGGTATATTCTTCTCAGTATATACACACAGAGGGGAGGTAGAATCTCCTCAGTATATACACACAGAGGGGAGGTATATTCTTCTCAGTATATACACACAGAGGGGAGGTATATTCTTCTCAGTATATACACACAGAGGGGAGGTAGAATCTCCTCAGTATATACACACAGAGGGGAGGTATAATCTTCTCAGTATATACACAAAGAGGGGAGGTAGATTCTCCTCAGTATATACACATAGAGGGGAGGTAGATTCTCCTCAGTATATACACATAGAGGGGAGGTAGATTCTCCTCAGTATATACACACAGAGGGGAGGTATATTCTTCTCAGTATATACACACAGAGGGGAGGTATATTCTTCTCAGTATATACACACAGAGAGGAGGTAGATTCTCTTCAGTATATACACATAGAGGTGAGGTAGATTCTCCTCAGTATATACACACACAGAGGTGAGGTAGATTCTCCTCAGTATATACACACAAAGGGATGGTAGATTCTCCTCAGTATATGCACATAGTGGGGAGGTAGCTTTTCCCCAGTCTATACACATAGAGGGGAGGTAGATTCTGCTCAGTATATACACACAGAGGTGAGGTAGATTCTCCTCAGTATATACACATAGAGGGGAGGTAGATTCTTCTCAGTATATATACATTGAGGGGGGTGGGGGTAGATTCTCCTCAGTATATACACATAGAGGTAAGGTAGATTCTCCTCAGTATATACACGTAGAGGTAAGGTAGATTCTCCTCAGTATATACACATAGAGGTGAGGTAGATTCTCCTCAGTATATACACATAGACGTGAGGTAGATTCTCCTCAGTATATACACATAGAGGTGAGGTAGATACTCCTCAGTATATACACATAGTGGGGAGGTAGATTCTCCTCATTATATACACAGAGAGGTGAGGTAGATTCTCCTCATAATATACATATAGTGGGAAGGCAGATTCTCCTCAGTATATACACACAAAGGGAATGTAGATTCTCCTCAGTATATGCACATAGCGGGGAGGTAGATTCTCCTCAGTATATACACATAGTGGGGCGGTAGATTCTCCTCAGTTTATACACATAGAGGGGAGGTAGATTCTCCTCAGTATATACACATAGAGGGGAGGTAGATTCTCCTCAGTATATACACATAGTGGGGAGGTAGATTCTCCTCAGTATATGCACATAGAGGGGAGGTAGATTCTCCTCAGTATATACACATAGTGGGGAGGTAGATTCCCCTCAGTATATACACATAGAGGTGAGGTAGATTCTCCTCAGTATATGCACATAGTGGTGAGGTAGATTCTCCTCATTATATACACAGAGAAGTGAGGTATTCTCCTCAGTATATACACACAAAGGGAAGGTAGATTCTCCTCAGTATATACATATAATGGGAAGGCAGATTCTCCTCAGTATATACACACAAAGGGAAGGTAGATTCTCCTCAGTATATGCACATAGAGGGGAGGTAGATTCTCCTCAGTATATACACATAGAGGGGAGGTAGATTCTCCTCAGTATATACACACAGAGGGGAGGTAGATTCTCCTCAGTATATACACATAGAGGTGAGGTAGATTCTCCTCAGTATATACACATAGAGGAGAGGTAGATTCTCCTCATTATATACACATAGTGGGAAGGCAGATTCTCCTCAGTATATGCACATAGTGGTGAGGTAGATTCTCCTCATTATATACACAGAGAACTGAGGTATTCTCCTCATTATATACATATAGTGGGAAGGCAGATTCTCCTCAGTATATACACACAAAGGGAAGGTAGATTCTCCTCAGTATATGCACATAGAGGGGAGGTGGATTCTCCTCAGTATATACACATAGAGGTGAGGTAGATTCTCCTCAGTATATACACATAGAGGAGAGGTAGATTCTCCTCAGTATATACACATAGAGGTGAGGTAGATTCTCCTCAGTATATACACATAGGAGTGAGGTAGATTCTCCTCAGTATATGCACATAGTGGGTAGGTAGATTCTCCTCAGTATATACTCATAGAGGGGAGGTAGATTCTCCTCAGTATATACACATAGAGGGGAGGTAGATTCTCCCCTTAGTAAATACACATAGAGGGAAGGTAGATTCTCAGTATATACACATAGAGGGAAGGTAGATTCTCAGTATATACACATAGAGGGAAGGTAGATTCTCAGTATATACACATAGAGGGGAGGTAGATTCTCCTCAGTATATACACACAGAGGGGAGGTATATTCTTCTCAGTATATACACATAGAGGCGAGGTAGATTCTCCTCAGTATATACACATAGAGGCGAGGTAGATTCTCCTCAGTATATACACATAGAGGTGAGGTAGATTCTCCTCAGTATATACACACACAGAGGTGAGGTAGATTCTCCTCAGTATATACACACAAAAGGATGGTAGATTCTCCTCAGTATATACACATAGTGGGGAGGTAGATTCTCCTCATTATATACACATAGTGGAAAGACAGATTCTCCTCAGTATATGCACATAGTGGGGAGGTAGATTTTCCCCAGTCTATACACATAGAGGGGAGGTAGATTCTCCTCAGTATATACACACAGAGGTGAGGTAGATTCTCCTCAGTATATACACATAGAGGGGAGGTTAATTCTTCTCAGTATATATACATTGAGGGGGGTGGGGGTAGATTCTCCAGTATATACACATAGAGGTGAGGTGGATTCTCTTCAGCATATACACACAGACATGAGGTAGATACTTTTCAGTATATACACATAAAGGTGAGGTAGATTCTCCTCAGTATATACACAGAGAGGGGAGGTAGATTCTCCTCAGTATATACACATGGAGGGGAGGTAGATTCTCCTCAGTATATACACATAGAGGGGAGGTAGATTCTCCTCAGTATATACACACAGAGGGGAGGTAGATTCTCCTCAGTATATACACATAGAGGTGAGGTAGATTCTCCTCAGTATATACACATAGAGGAGAGGTAGATTCTCCTCATTATATACACATAGTGGGAAGGCAGATTCTCCTCAGTATATGCACATAGTGGTGAGGTAGATTCTCCTCATTATATACACAGAGAACTGAGGTATTCTCCTCATTATATACATATAGTGGGAAGGCAGATTCTCCTCAGTATATACACACAAAGGGAAGGTAGATTCTCCTCAGTATATGCACATAGAGGGGAGGTGGATTCTCCTCAGTATATACACATAGAGGTGAGGTAGATTCTCCTCAGTATATACACATAGAGGAGAGGTAGATTCTCCTCAGTATATACACATAGAGGTGAGGTAGATTCTCCTCAGTATATACACATAGGGGTGAGGTAGATTCTCCTCAGTATATGCACATAGTGGGTAGGTAGATTCTCCTCAGTATATACTCATAGAGGGGAGGTAGATTCTCCTCAGTATATACACATAGAGGGGAGGTAGATTCTCCCCTTAGTAAATACACATAGAGGGAAGGTAGATTCTCAGTATATACACATAGAGGGAAGGTAGATTCTCAGTATATACACATAGAGGGAAGGTAGATTCTCAGTATATACACATAGAGGGGAGGTAGATTCTCCTCAGTATATACACACAGAGGGGAGGTATATTCTTCTCAGTATATACACATAGAGGCGAGGTAGATTCTCCTCAGTATATACACATAGAGGCGAGGTAGATTCTCCTCAGTATATACACATAGAGGTGAGGTAGATTCTCCTCAGTATATACACACACAGAGGTGAGGTAGATTCTCCTCAGTATATACACACAAAGGGATGGTAGATTCTCCTCAGTATATACACATAGTGGGGAGGTAGATTCTCCTCATTATATACACATAGTGGAAAGACAGATTCTCCTCAGTATATGCACATAGTGGGGAGGTAGATTTTCCCCAGTCTATACACATAGAGGGGAGGTAGATTCTCCTCAGTATATACACACAGAGGTGAGGTAGATTCTCCTCAGTATATACACATAGAGGGGAGGTTAATTCTTCTCAGTATATATACATTGAGGGGGGTGGGGGTAGATTCTCCAGTATATACACATAGAGGTGAGGTGGATTCTCTTCAGCATATACACACAGACATGAGGTAGATACTTTTCAGTATATACACATAAAGGTGAGGTAGATTCTCCTCAGTATATACACAGAGAGGGGAGGTAGATTCTCCTCAGTATATACACATGGAGGGGAGGTAGATTCTCCTCAGTATATACACATAGAGGTGAGGTAGATTCTCCTCAGTATACACACATAGAGGTCAAATAGATTCTACTCAGTATATACACACAGAGGGGAGGTAGATTCTCCTCAGTATATACACACAGAGGGGAGGTAGATTCTCCTCAGCACATACACACAGAGGGGAGGTAGATTCTTCTCAGTATATACACATAGAGGGGAGATATATTCTTCTCAGTATATACACACAGAGAGGAGGTAGATTCTCCTCAGTATATACAGACAAAGGGAAGGAAGATTCTCCTCAGTATATACACATAGAGGGGAGGTAGATTCTCCTCAGTATATACACATAGAGGTGAGGTAGATTCTCCTCAGTATATACACATAGAGGTGAGGTAGATTCTCCTCAGTATATACACATAGAGGTGAGGTAGATTCTCCTCAGTATATACACATAGAGGTGAGGTAGATTCTCCTCAGTATATACACATAGAGGGGAGGTAGATTCTTCTCAGTATATACACATAGAGGTGAGGTAGATTCTTCTCATTATATACACATAGTGGGAAGGCAGATTCTCCTCAGTATATGCACATAGTGGGGAGGTAGATTCTCCTCAGTATATACACATAGAGGGAGGTAGATTCTGCTCAGTATATACACACAGAGGGGAGGTAGATTCTTCTCAGTATATACACATAGAGGGGTGGTAGATTCTCCTCAGTATATACACATAGAGGGGAGATAGATTCTGTTCAGTATATACACATAATGGGGAGGTAGATTCTCCTCAGTATATACACACAGAGGGGAGGTAGATTCTCCTCAGTATATACACAAAGAGGGGAGGTAGATTCTCCTCAGTATATACACACAGAGGGGAGGTAGATTCTCCTCAGTATATACACACAGAGGGGAGGTAGATTCTCCTCAGTATATACACATAAAGGTGAGGTAGATTCTCCTCAGTATATACACACAGAGGGGAGGTAGATTCTCCTCAGTATATACACACAGAGGGGAGGTAGATTCTCCTCAGTATATACACACAGAGGGGAGGTAGATTCTCCTCAGTATATAAACATAGAGGGGAGGGAGATTCTCAGTATATACACATAGAGGGGAGGTAGATTCTCCTCAGTATATACACATAGAGGTGAGGTAGATTCTCCTCCGTATCTACACATAGAGGTGAGGTAGATTCTACTCAGTATATACACATAGAGGTGAGGTAGATTCTCCTCAGTATATACACATAGTGGGAAGGCAGATTCTCCTCAGTATATACACACAAAGGGAAGGTAGATTCTCCTCAGTATATGCACAGAGAGGTGAGGTAGATTCTCCTCATTATATACACATATTGGGAAGGTAGATTCTCCTCAGTATATACACATAGAGGTGAGGTAGATTCTCCTCAGTATATACACATAGAGGGGAGGTAGATTCTCCTCAGTATATGCACCTAGGGGTGAGGTAGATTCTCCTCAGTATATACACATAGAGGTGAGGTAGATTCTCCTCAGTATATACACATAGAGGTGAGGTAGATTCTTCTCAGTATATACACATAGAGGTGAGGTAGATTCTCCTCAGTATATACACATAGAGGGGAGGTAGATTCTCCTCAGTATATACACAAAGAGGGGAGGTAGATTCTCCTCAGTATATACACATAGAGGGGAGGTAGATTCTCCTCAGTATATACACATAGAGGGGAGGTAGATTCTCCTCAGTATATACACATAGAGGTGAGGCAGATTCTCCTCAGTATATACACATAGAGTTGAGGTAGATTCTCCTCAGTATATACACATAGAGGTGAGGTAGATTCTTCTCAGTATATACACATAGAGGTGAGGTAGATTCTCCTCAGTATATACACATAGAGGGGAGGTAGATTCTCCTCAGTATATACACATAGAGGGGAGGTAGATTCTCCTCAGTATATACACATAGAGGGGAGGTAGATTCTCCTCAGTATATACACATAGAGGGGAGGTAGATTCTCCTCAGTATATACACATAGAGGGGAGGTAGATTCTCCTCAGTATATACACATAGAGGGGCGGTAGATTCTCCTCAGTATATACACATAGAGGTGAGGTAGATTCTCCTCAGTATATACACATAGAGGGGAGGTAGATTCTCCTCAGTATATGCACATAGAGGGGAGGTGGATTCTCCTCAGTATATACACATAGAGGGGAGGTAGATTCTCCTCAGTATAAACACATAGAGGTGAGGTAGATTCTCCTCAGTATATACACATAGAGGAGAGGTAGATTCTCCTCATTATATACACATAGTGGGAATGCAGATTCTCCTCAGTATATGCACATAGAGGGGAGGTAGATTCTCCTCAGTATATACACATAGAGGGGAGGTAGATTCTCCTCAGTTTATACACATAGAGGGGAGGTATAATCTTCTCAGTATATACACACAGAGGGGAGGTATATTCTTCTCAGTATATACACACAGAGGGGAGGTATATTCTTCTCAGTATATACACACAGAGGGGAGGTATATTCTTCTCAGTATATACACACAGAGGGGAGGTATATTCTTCTCAGTATATACACACAGAGGGGAGGTATATTCTTCTCAGTATATACACACAGAGAGGAGGTAGATTCTCTTCAGTATATACACATAGAGGTGAGGTAGATTCTCTTCAGTATATACACATAGAGGTGAGGTAGATTCTCCTCAGTATATACACACACAAAGGGAAGGTAGATTCTCCTCAGTATATACACATAGCGGTGAGGTACATTCTCCTCAGTATATACACACAGAGGGAGGTAGATTCTCCCCAGTCTATACACATAAGGGGAGGTAGATTCTCCTCAGTATATACACACAGAGGTGAGGTAGATGCTCCTCAGTATATACACATAGAGGTGAGGTAGATTCTCCTCAGTATATACACATAGTAGGTGAGGTAGATTCTCTTCAGTATATACACATAGAGGTGAGGTGGATTCTCTTCAGCATATACACACAGACATGAGGTAGATACTTTTCAGTATATACACATAAGGGGAGGTAGATTTTCCTCAGTATATGCACATAGTAAGGAGGTAGATTCACCTCAGTATATACACAGAGAGGGGAGGTAGATTCTTCTCAGTATATACACATAGAGGGGAGGTAGATGCTCCTCAGTATATACACATAGAGGGGAGGTAGATTCTCCTCAGTATATACACATAGTGGGGAGGTAGATTCTCCTCAGTATATACACATAGAGGGAGGTAGATTCTTCTCAGTATATACACATAGAGGGGAGGTAGATGCTCCTCAGTATTTACACACAGAGCGGAGGTAGATTCTCCTCAGTATATACACACAGAGGAGAGGTAGATTCTCCTCAGTATATACACATAGAGGTGAGGTAGATTCTCCTCAGTATATACACACAGAGGAGAGGTAGATTCTCCTCAGTATATACACACAGAGGGGAGGTAGATTCTCCTCAGTATATACACACAGAGGGGAGGTAGATTCTCCTCAGTATATACACACAGAGGTGAGGTAGATTCTCCTCAGTATATACACACAGAGGGTAGGTAGATTCTTCTCAGTATATACACACAGAGGGGAGGTAGATTCTCCTCAGTATATACACATAGAGGTGAGGTAGATTCTCCTCAGTATATACACATAGAGGAGAGGTAGATTCTCCTCAGTATATACACATAGAGGTGAGGTAGATTCTCCTCAGTATATACACATAGGGGTGAGGTAGATTCTCCTCAGTATATGCACATAGTGGGTAGGTAGATTCTCCTCAGTATATACTCATAGAGGGGAGGTAGATTCTCAGTATATACACATAGAGGGAAGGTAGATTCTCAGTATATACACATAGAGGGGAGGTAGATTCTCAGTATATACACATAGAGGGGAGGTAGATTCTCAGTATATACACATAGAGGGGAGGTAGATTCTCCTCAGTATATACACATAGAGGGAAGGTAGAATCTCCTCAGTATATACACACAGAGGGGAGGTATATTCTTCTCAGTATATACACACAGAGGGGAGGTATATTCTTCTCAGTATATACACACAGAGGGGAGGTAGAATCTCCTCAGTATATACACACAGAGGGGAGGTATATTCTTCTCAGTATATACACACAGAGGGGAGGTATATTCTTCTCAGTATATACACACAGAGGGGAGGTAGAATCTCCTCAGTATATACACACAGAGGGGAGGTATAATCTTCTCAGTATATACACAAAGAGGGGAGGTAGATTCTCCTCAGTATATACACATAGAGGGGAGGTAGATTCTCCTCAGTATATACACATAGAGGGGAGGTAGATTCTCCTCAGTATATACACACAGAGGGGAGGTATATTCTTCTCAGTATATACACACAGAGGGGAGGTATATTCTTCTCAGTATATACACACAGAGAGGAGGTAGATTCTCTTCAGTATATACACATAGAGGTGAGGTAGATTCTCCTCAGTATATACACACACAGAGGTGAGGTAGATTCTCCTCAGTATATACACACAAAGGGATGGTAGATTCTCCTCAGTATATGCACATAGTGGGGAGGTAGCTTTTCCCCAGTCTATACACATAGAGGGGAGGTAGATTCTGCTCAGTATATACACACAGAGGTGAGGTAGATTCTCCTCAGTATATACACATAGAGGGGAGGTAGATTCTTCTCAGTATATATACATTGAGGGGGGTGGGGGTAGATTCTCCTCAGTATATACACATAGAGGTAAGGTAGATTCTCCTCAGTATATACACGTAGAGGTAAGGTAGATTCTCCTCAGTATATACACATAGAGGTGAGGTAGATTCTCCTCAGTATATACACATAGACGTGAGGTAGATTCTCCTCAGTATATACACATAGAGGTGAGGTAGATACTCCTCAGTATATACACATAGTGGGGAGGTAGATTCTCCTCATTATATACACAGAGAGGTGAGGTAGATTCTCCTCATAATATACATATAGTGGGAAGGCAGATTCTCCTCAGTATATACACACAAAGGGAATGTAGATTCTCCTCAGTATATGCACATAGCGGGGAGGTAGATTCTCCTCAGTATATACACATAGTGGGGCGGTAGATTCTCCTCAGTTTATACACATAGAGGGGAGGTAGATTCTCCTCAGTATATACACATAGAGGGGAGGTAGATTCTCCTCAGTATATACACATAGTGGGGAGGTAGATTCTCCTCAGTATATGCACATAGAGGGGAGGTAGATTCTCCTCAGTATATACACATAGTGGGGAGGTAGATTCCCCTCAGTATATACACATAGAGGTGAGGTAGATTCTCCTCAGTATATGCACATAGTGGTGAGGTAGATTCTCCTCATTATATACACAGAGAAGTGAGGTATTCTCCTCAGTATATACACACAAAGGGAAGGTAGATTCTCCTCAGTATATACATATAATGGGAAGGCAGATTCTCCTCAGTATATACACACAAAGGGAAGGTAGATTCTCCTCAGTATATACACACAGAGGTGAGGTAGATTCTCCTCAGTATATACACACAGAGGGTAGGTAGATTCTTCTCAGTATATACACACAGAGGGGAGGTAGATTCTCCTCAGTATATACACATAGAGGTGAGGTAGATTCTCCTCAGTATATACACATAGAGGAGAGGTAGATTCTCCTCAGTATATACACATAGAGGTGAGGTAGATTCTCCTCAGTATATACACATAGGGGTGAGGTAGATTCTCCTCAGTATATGCACATAGTGGGTAGGTAGATTCTCCTCAGTATATACTCATAGAGGGGAGGTAGATTCTCCTCAGTATATACACATAGAGGGGAGGTAGATTCTCCCCTTAGTAAATACACATAGAGGGAAGGTAGATTCTCAGTATATACACATAGAGGGAAGGTAGATTCTCAGTATATACACATAGAGGGAAGGTAGATTCTCAGTATATACACATAGAGGGGAGGTAGATTCTCCTCAGTATATACACACAGAGGGGAGGTATATTCTTCTCAGTATATACACATAGAGGCGAGGTAGATTCTCCTCAGTATATACACATAGAGGCGAGGTAGATTCTCCTCAGTATATACACATAGAGGTGAGGTAGATTCTCCTCAGTATATACACACACAGAGGTGAGGTAGATTCTCCTCAGTATATACACACAAAGGGATGGTAGATTCTCCTCAGTATATACACATAGTGGGGAGGTAGATTCTCCTCATTATATACACATAGTGGAAAGACAGATTCTCCTCAGTATATGCACATAGTGGGGAGGTAGATTTTCCCCAGTCTATACACATAGAGGGGAGGTAGATTCTCCTCAGTATATACACACAGAGGTGAGGTAGATTCTCCTCAGTATATACACATAGAGGGGAGGTTAATTCTTCTCAGTATATATACATTGAGGGGGGTGGGGGTAGATTCTCCAGTATATACACATAGAGGTGAGGTGGATTCTCTTCAGCATATACACACAGACATGAGGTAGATACTTTTCAGTATATACACATAAAGGTGAGGTAGATTCTCCTCAGTATATACACATAGAGGTGAGGTAGATTCTCTTCAGTATATACACATAGAGGTGAGGTAGATTCTCCTCAGTATATACACACACAAAGGGAAGGTAGATTCTCCTCAGTATATACACATAGCGGTGAGGTACATTCTCCTTAGTATATACACATAGAGGGGAGGTAGATTTTCCCCTGTCTATACACATAAGGGGAGGTAGATTCTCCTCAGTATATACACACAGAGGTGAGGTAGATGCTCCTCAGTATATACACATAGAGGTGAGGTAGATTCTCCTCAGTATATACACATAGTAGGTGAGGTAGATTCTCTTCAGTATATACACATAGAGGTGAGGTGGATTCTCTTCAGCATATACACACAGACATGAGGTAGATACTTTTCAGTATATACACATAAGGGGAGGTAGATTTTCCTCAGTATATGCACATAGTAAGGAGGTAGATTCACCTCAGTATATACACAGAGAGGGGAGGTAGATTCTTCTCAGTATATACACATAGAGGGGAGGTAGATGCTCCTCAGTATATACACATAGAGGGGAGGTAGATTCTGCTCAGTATATACACATAGTGGGGAGGTAGATTCTCCTCAGTATATACACATAGAGGGAGGTAGATTCTTCTCAGTATATACACATAGAGGGGAGGTAGATGCTCCTCAGTATTTACACACAGAGCGGAGGTAGATTCTCCTCAGTATATACACACAGAGGAGAGGTAGATTCTCCTCAGTATATACACATAGAGGTGAGGTAGATTCTCCTCAGTATATACACACAGAGGAGAGGTAGATTCTCCTCAGTATATACACACAGAGGGGAGGTAGATTCTCCTCAGTATATACACACAGAGGGGAGGTAGATTCTCCTCAGTATATACACACAGAGGTGAGGTAGATTCTCCTCAGTATATACACACAGAGGGTAGGTAGATTCTTCTCAGTATATACACACAGAGGGGAGGTAGATTCTCCTCAGTATATACACATAGAGGTGAGGTAGATTCTCCTCAGTATATACACATAGAGGAGAGGTAGATTCTCCTCAGTATATACACATAGAGGTGAGGTAGATTCTCCTCAGTATATACACATAGGGGTGAGGTAGATTCTCCTCAGTATATGCACATAGTGGGTAGGTAGATTCTCCTCAGTATATACTCATAGAGGGGAGGTAGATTCTCAGTATATACACATAGAGGGAAGGTAGATTCTCAGTATATACACATAGAGGGGAGGTAGATTCTCAGTATATACACATAGAGGGGAGGTAGATTCTCAGTATATACACATAGAGGGGAGGTAGATTCTCCTCAGTATATACACATAGAGGGAAGGTAGAATCTCCTCAGTATATACACACAGAGGGGAGGTATATTCTTCTCAGTATATACACACAGAGGGGAGGTATATTCTTCTCAGTATATACACACAGAGGGGAGGTAGAATCTCCTCAGTATATACACACAGAGGGGAGGTATATTCTTCTCAGTATATACACACAGAGGGGAGGTATATTCTTCTCAGTATATACACACAGAGGGGAGGTAGAATCTCCTCAGTATATACACACAGAGGGGAGGTATAATCTTCTCAGTATATACACATAGAGGGGAGGTAGATTCTCCTCAGTATATACACATAGAGGGGAGGTAGATTCTCCTCAGTATATACACACAGAGGGGAGGTATATTCTTCTCAGTATATACACACAGAGGGGAGGTATATTCTTCTCAGTATATACACACAGAGAGGAGGTAGATTCTCTTCAGTATATACACATAGAGGTGAGGTAGATTCTCCTCAGTATATACACACACAGAGGTGAGGTAGATTCTCCTCAGTATATACACACAAAGGGATGGTAGATTCTCCTCAGTATATGCACATAGTGGGGAGGTAGCTTTTCCCCAGTCTATACACATAGAGGGGAGGTAGATTCTGCTCAGTATATACACACAGAGGTGAGGTAGATTCTCCTCAGTATATACACATAGAGGGGAGGTAGATTCTTCTCAGTATATATACATTGAGGGGGGTGGGGGTAGATTCTCCTCAGTATATACACATAGAGGTAAGGTAGATTCTCCTCAGTATATACACGTAGAGGTAAGGTAGATTCTCCTCAGTATATACACATAGAGGTGAGGTAGATTCTCCTCAGTATATACACATAGACGTGAGGTAGATTCTCCTCAGTATATACACATAGAGGTGAGGTAGATTCTCCTCAGTATATACACATAGTGGGGAGGTAGATTCTCCTCATTATATACACAGAGAGGTGAGGTAGATTCTCCTCATAATATACATATAGTGGGAAGGCAGATTCTCCTCAGTATATACACACAAAGGGAATGTAGATTCTCCTCAGTATATGCACATAGCGGGGAGGTAGATTCTCCTCAGTATATACACATAGTGGGGCGGTAGATTCTCCTCAGTTTATACACATAGAGGGGAGGTAGATTCTCCTCAGTATATACACATAGAGGGGAGGTAGATTCTCCTCAGTATATACACATAGTGGGGAGGTAGATTCTCCTCAGTATATGCACATAGAGGGGAGGTAGATTCTCCTCAGTATATACACATAGTGGGGAGGTAGATTCCCCTCAGTATATACACATAGAGGTGAGGTAGATTCTCCTCAGTATATGCACATAGTGGTGAGGTAGATTCTCCTCATTATATACACAGAGAAGTGAGGTATTCTCCTCAGTATATACACACAAAGGGAAGGTAGATTCTCCTCAGTATATACATATAATGGGAAGGCAGATTCTCCTCAGTATATACACACAAAGGGAAGGTAGATTCTCCTCAGTATATACACACAGAGGTGAGGTAGATTCTCCTCAGTATATACACACAGAGGGTAGGTAGATTCTTCTCAGTATATACACACAGAGGGGAGGTAGATTCTCCTCAGTATATACACATAGAGGTGAGGTAGATTCTCCTCAGTATATACACATAGAGGAGAGGTAGATTCTCCTCAGTATATACACATAGAGGTGAGGTAGATTCTCCTCAGTATATACACATAGGGGTGAGGTAGATTCTCCTCAGTATATGCACATAGTGGGTAGGTAGATTCTCCTCAGTATATACTCATAGAGGGGAGGTAGATTCTCCTCAGTATATACACATAGAGGGGAGGTAGATTCTCCCCTTAGTAAATACACATAGAGGGAAGGTAGATTCTCAGTATATACACATAGAGGGAAGGTAGATTCTCAGTATATACACATAGAGGGAAGGTAGATTCTCAGTATATACACATAGAGGGGAGGTAGATTCTCCTCAGTATATACACACAGAGGGGAGGTATATTCTTCTCAGTATATACACATAGAGGCGAGGTAGATTCTCCTCAGTATATACACATAGAGGCGAGGTAGATTCTCCTCAGTATATACACATAGAGGTGAGGTAGATTCTCCTCAGTATATACACACACAGAGGTGAGGTAGATTCTCCTCAGTATATACACACAAAGGGATGGTAGATTCTCCTCAGTATATACACATAGTGGGGAGGTAGATTCTCCTCATTATATACACATAGTGGAAAGACAGATTCTCCTCAGTATATGCACATAGTGGGGAGGTAGATTTTCCCCAGTCTATACACATAGAGGGGAGGTAGATTCTCCTCAGTATATACACACAGAGGTGAGGTAGATTCTCCTCAGTATATACACATAGAGGGGAGGTTAATTCTTCTCAGTATATATACATTGAGGGGGGTGGGGGTAGATTCTCCAGTATATACACATAGAGGTGAGGTGGATTCTCTTCAGCATATACACACAGACATGAGGTAGATACTTTTCAGTATATACACATAAAGGTGAGGTAGATTCTCCTCAGTATATACACAGAGAGGGGAGGTAGATTCTCCTCAGTATATACACATGGAGGGGAGGTAGATTCTCCTCAGTATATACACATAGAGGTGAGGTAGATTCTCCTCAGTATACACACATAGAGGTCAAATAGATTCTACTCAGTATATACACACAGAGGGGAGGTAGATTCTCCTCAGTATGTACACCTAGATGGGAGGTAGATTCTCCTCAGTATATACACACAGAGGGGAGGTAGATTCTCCTCAGCACATACACACAGAGGGGAGGTAGATTCTTCTCAGTATATACACATAGAGGGGAGATATATTCTTCTCAGTATATACACACAGAGAGGAGGTAGATTCTCCTCAGTATATACAGACAAAGGGAAGGAAGATTCTCCTCAGTATATACACATAGAGGGGAGGTAGATTCTCCTCAGTATATACACATAGAGGTGAGGTAGATTCTCCTCAGTATATACACATAGAGGTGAGGTAGATTCTCCTCAGTATATACACATAGAGGTGAGGTAGATTCTCCTCAGTATATACACATAGAGGTGAGGTAGATTCTCCTCAGTATATACACATAGAGGGGAGGTAGATTCTTCTCAGTATATACACATAGAGGTGAGGTAGATTCTTCTCATTATATACACATAGTGGGAAGGCAGATTCTCCTCAGTATATGCACATAGTGGGGAGGTAGATTCTCCTCAGTATATACACATAGAGGGAGGTAGATTCTGCTCAGTATATACACACAGAGGGGAGGTAGATTCTTCTCAGTATATACACATAGAGGGGTGGTAGATTCTCCTCAGTATATACACATAGAGGGGAGATAGATTCTGTTCAGTATATACACATAATGGGGAGGTAGATTCTCCTCAGTATATACACACAGAGGGGAGGTAGATTCTTCTCAGTATATACACACAGAGGGGAGGTAGATTCTCCTCAGTATATACACACAGAGGGGAGGTAGATTCTCCTCAGTATATACACACAGAGGGGAGGTAGATTCTCCTCAGTATATACACATAAAGGTGAGGTAGATTCTCCTCAGTATATACACACAGAGGGGAGGTAGATTCTCCTCAGTATATACACACAGAGGGGAGGTAGATTCTCCTCAGTATATACACACAGAGGGGAGGTAGATTCTCCTCAGTATATAAACATAGAGGGGAGGGAGATTCTCAGTATATACACATAGAGGGGAGGTAGATTCTCCTCAGTATATACACATAGAGGTGAGGTAGATTCTCCTCCGTATCTACACATAGAGGTGAGGTAGATTCTACTCAGTATATACACATAGAGGTGAGGTAGATTCTCCTCAGTATATACACATAGTGGGAAGGCAGATTCTCCTCAGTATATACACACAAAGGGAAGGTAGATTCTCCTCAGTATATGCACAGAGAGGTGAGGTAGATTCTCCTCATTATATACACATATTGGGAAGGTAGATTCTCCTCAGTATATACACATAGAGGTGAGGTAGATTCTCCTCAGTATATACACATAGAGGGGAGGTAGATTCTCCTCAGTATATGCACCTAGGGGTGAGGTAGATTCTCCTCAGTATATACACATAGAGGTGAGGTAGATTCTCCTCAGTATATACACATAGAGGTGAGGTAGATTCTTCTCAGTATATACACATAGAGGTGAGGTAGATTCTCCTCAGTATATACACATAGAGGGGAGGTAGATTCTCCTCAGTATATACACAAAGAGGGGAGGTAGATTCTCCTCAGTATATACACATAGAGGGGAGGTAGATTCTCCTCAGTATATACACATAGAGGGGAGGTAGATTCTCCTCAGTATATACACATAGAGGTGAGGCAGATTCTCCTCAGTATATACACATAGAGTTGAGGTAGATTCTCCTCAGTATATACACATAGAGGTGAGGTAGATTCTTCTCAGTATATACACATAGAGGTGAGGTAGATTCTCCTCAGTATATACACATAGAGGGGAGGTAGATTCTCCTCAGTATATACACATAGAGGGGAGGTAGATTCTCCTCAGTATATACACATAGAGGGGAGGTAGATTCTCCTCAGTATATACACATAGAGGGGAGGTAGATTCTCCTCAGTATATACACATAGAGGGGAGGTAGATTCTCCTCAGTATATACACATAGAGGGGCGGTAGATTCTCCTCAGTATATACACATAGAGGTGAGGTAGATTCTCCTCAGTATATACACATAGAGGGGAGGTAGATTCTCCTCAGTATATGCACATAGAGGGGAGGTGGATTCTCCTCAGTATATACACATAGAGGGGAGGTAGATTCTCCTCAGTATAAACACATAGAGGTGAGGTAGATTCTCCTCAGTATATACACATAGAGGAGAGGTAGATTCTCCTCATTATATACACATAGTGGGAATGCAGATTCTCCTCAGTATATGCACATAGAGGGGAGGTAGATTCTCCTCAGTATATACACATAGAGGGGAGGTAGATTCTCCTCAGTTTATACACATAGAGGGGAGGTATAATCTTCTCAGTATATACACACAGAGGGGAGGTATATTCTTCTCAGTATATACACACAGAGGGGAGGTATATTCTTCTCAGTATATACACACAGAGGGGAGGTATATTCTTCTCAGTATATACACACAGAGGGGAGGTATATTCTTCTCAGTATATACACACAGAGGGGAGGTATATTCTTCTCAGTATATACACACAGAGAGGAGGTAGATTCTCTTCAGTATATACACATAGAGGTGAGGTAGATTCTCTTCAGTATATACACATAGAGGTGAGGTAGATTCTCCTCAGTATATACACACACAAAGGGAAGGTAGATTCTCCTCAGTATATACACATAGCGGTGAGGTACATTCTCCTTAGTATATACACATAGAGGGGAGGTAGATTTTCCCCTGTCTATACACATAAGGGGAGGTAGATTCTCCTCAGTATATACACACAGAGGTGAGGTAGATGCTCCTCAGTATATACACATAGAGGTGAGGTAGATTCTCCTCAGTATATACACATAGTAGGTGAGGTAGATTCTCTTCAGTATATACACATAGAGGTGAGGTGGATTCTCTTCAGCATATACACACAGACATGAGGTAGATACTTTTCAGTATATACACATAAGGGGAGGTAGATTTTCCTCAGTATATGCACATAGTAAGGAGGTAGATTCACCTCAGTATATACACAGAGAGGGGAGGTAGATTCTTCTCAGTATATACACATAGAGGGGAGGTAGATGCTCCTCAGTATATACACATAGAGGGGAGGTAGATTCTCCTCAGTATATACACATAGTGGGGAGGTAGATTCTCCTCAGTATATACACATAGAGGGAGGTAGATTCTTCTCAGTATATACACATAGAGGGGAGGTAGATGCTCCTCAGTATTTACACACAGAGCGGAGGTAGATTCTCCTCAGTATATACACACAGAGGAGAGGTAGATTCTCCTCAGTATATACACATAGAGGTGAGGTAGATTCTCCTCAGTATATACACACAGAGGAGAGGTAGATTCTCCTCAGTATATACACACAGAGGGGAGGTAGATTCTCCTCAGTATATACACACAGAGGGGAGGTAGATTCTCCTCAGTATATACACACAGAGGTGAGGTAGATTCTCCTCAGTATATACACACAGAGGGTAGGTAGATTCTTCTCAGTATATACACACAGAGGGGAGGTAGATTCTCCTCAGTATATACACATAGAGGTGAGGTAGATTCTCCTCAGTATATACACATAGAGGAGAGGTAGATTCTCCTCAGTATATACACATAGAGGTGAGGTAGATTCTCCTCAGTATATACACATAGGGGTGAGGTAGATTCTCCTCAGTATATGCACATAGTGGGTAGGTAGATTCTCCTCAGTATATACTCATAGAGGGGAGGTAGATTCTCAGTATATACACATAGAGGGAAGGTAGATTCTCAGTATATACACATAGAGGGGAGGTAGATTCTCAGTATATACACATAGAGGGGAGGTAGATTCTCAGTATATACACATAGAGGGGAGGTAGATTCTCCTCAGTATATACACATAGAGGGAAGGTAGAATCTCCTCAGTATATACACACAGAGGGGAGGTATATTCTTCTCAGTATATACACACAGAGGGGAGGTATATTCTTCTCAGTATATACACACAGAGGGGAGGTAGAATCTCCTCAGTATATACACACAGAGGGGAGGTATATTCTTCTCAGTATATACACACAGAGGGGAGGTATATTCTTCTCAGTATATACACACAGAGGGGAGGTAGAATCTCCTCAGTATATACACACAGAGGGGAGGTATAATCTTCTCAGTATATACACAAAGAGGGGAGGTAGATTCTCCTCAGTATATACACATAGAGGGGAGGTAGATTCTCCTCAGTATATACACATAGAGGGGAGGTAGATTCTCCTCAGTATATACACACAGAGGGGAGGTATATTCTTCTCAGTATATACACACAGAGGGGAGGTATATTCTTCTCAGTATATACACACAGAGAGGAGGTAGATTCTCTTCAGTATATACACATAGAGGTGAGGTAGATTCTCCTCAGTATATACACACACAGAGGTGAGGTAGATTCTCCTCAGTATATACACACAAAGGGATGGTAGATTCTCCTCAGTATATGCACATAGTGGGGAGGTAGCTTTTCCCCAGTCTATACACATAGAGGGGAGGTAGATTCTGCTCAGTATATACACACAGAGGTGAGGTAGATTCTCCTCAGTATATACACATAGAGGGGAGGTAGATTCTTCTCAGTATATATACATTGAGGGGGGTGGGGGTAGATTCTCTTCAGTATATACACATAGAGGTAAGGTAGATTCTCCTCAGTATATACACGTAGAGGTAAGGTAGATTCTCCTCAGTATATACACATAGAGGTGAGGTAGATTCTCCTCAGTATATACACATAGACGTGAGGTAGATTCTCCTCAGTATATACACATAGAGGTGAGGTAGATACTCCTCAGTATATACACATAGTGGGGAGGTAGATTCTCCTCATTATATACACAGAGAGGTGAGGTAGATTCTCCTCATAATATACATATAGTGGGAAGGCAGATTCTCCTCAGTATATACACACAAAGGGAATGTAGATTCTCCTCAGTATATGCACATAGCGGGGAGGTAGATTCTCCTCAGTATATACACATAGTGGGGCGGTAGATTCTCCTCAGTTTATACACATAGAGGGGAGGTAGATTCTCCTCAGTATATACACATAGAGGGGAGGTAGATTCTCCTCAGTATATACACATAGTGGGGAGGTAGATTCTCCTCAGTATATGCACATAGAGGGGAGGTAGATTCTCCTCAGTATATACACATAGTGGGGAGGTAGATTCCCCTCAGTATATACACATAGAGGTGAGGTAGATTCTCCTCAGTATATGCACATAGTGGTGAGGTAGATTCTCCTCATTATATACACAGAGAAGTGAGGTATTCTCCTCAGTATATACACACAAAGGGAAGGTAGATTCTCCTCAGTATATACATATAATGGGAAGGCAGATTCTCCTCAGTATATACACACAAAGGGAAGGTAGATTCTCCTCAGTATATACACACAGAGGTGAGGTAGATTCTCCTCAGTATATACACACAGAGGGTAGGTAGATTCTTCTCAGTATATACACACAGAGGGGAGGTAGATTCTCCTCAGTATATACACATAGAGGTGAGGTAGATTCTCCTCAGTATATACACATAGAGGAGAGGTAGATTCTCCTCAGTATATACACATAGAGGTGAGGTAGATTCTCCTCAGTATATACACATAGGGGTGAGGTAGATTCTCCTCAGTATATGCACATAGTGGGTAGGTAGATTCTCCTCAGTATATACTCATAGAGGGGAGGTAGATTCTCCTCAGTATATACACATAGAGGGGAGGTAGATTCTCCCCTTAGTAAATACACATAGAGGGAAGGTAGATTCTCAGTATATACACATAGAGGGAAGGTAGATTCTCAGTATATACACATAGAGGGAAGGTAGATTCTCAGTATATACACATAGAGGGGAGGTAGATTCTCCTCAGTATATACACACAGAGGGGAGGTATATTCTTCTCAGTATATACACATAGAGGCGAGGTAGATTCTCCTCAGTATATACACATAGAGGCGAGGTAGATTCTCCTCAGTATATACACATAGAGGTGAGGTAGATTCTCCTCAGTATATACACACACAGAGGTGAGGTAGATTCTCCTCAGTATATACACACAAAGGGATGGTAGATTCTCCTCAGTATATACACATAGTGGGGAGGTAGATTCTCCTCATTATATACACATAGTGGAAAGACAGATTCTCCTCAGTATATGCACATAGTGGGGAGGTAGATTTTCCCCAGTCTATACACATAGAGGGGAGGTAGATTCTCCTCAGTATATACACACAGAGGTGAGGTAGATTCTCCTCAGTATATACACATAGAGGGGAGGTTAATTCTTCTCAGTATATATACATTGAGGGGGGTGGGGGTAGATTCTCCAGTATATACACATAGAGGTGAGGTGGATTCTCTTCAGCATATACACACAGACATGAGGTAGATACTTTTCAGTATATACACATAAAGGTGAGGTAGATTCTCCTCAGTATATACACATAGAGGTGAGGTAGATTCTCTTCAGTATATACACATAGAGGTGAGGTAGATTCTCCTCAGTATATACACACACAAAGGGAAGGTAGATTCTCCTCAGTATATACACATAGCGGTGAGGTACATTCTCCTTAGTATATACACATAGAGGGGAGGTAGATTTTCCCCTGTCTATACACATAAGGGGAGGTAGATTCTCCTCAGTATATACACACAGAGGTGAGGTAGATGCTCCTCAGTATATACACATAGAGGTGAGGTAGATTCTCCTCAGTATATACACATAGTAGGTGAGGTAGATTCTCTTCAGTATATACACATAGAGGTGAGGTGGATTCTCTTCAGCATATACACACAGACATGAGGTAGATACTTTTCAGTATATACACATAAGGGGAGGTAGATTTTCCTCAGTATATGCACATAGTAAGGAGGTAGATTCACCTCAGTATATACACAGAGAGGGGAGGTAGATTCTTCTCAGTATATACACATAGAGGGGAGGTAGATGCTCCTCAGTATATACACATAGAGGGGAGGTAGATTCTCCTCAGTATATACACATAGTGGGGAGGTAGATTCTCCTCAGTATATACACATAGAGGGAGGTAGATTCTTCTCAGTATATACACATAGAGGGGAGGTAGATGCTCCTCAGTATTTACACACAGAGCGGAGGTAGATTCTCCTCAGTATATACACACAGAGGAGAGGTAGATTCTCCTCAGTATATACACATAGAGGTGAGGTAGATTCTCCTCAGTATATACACACAGAGGAGAGGTAGATTCTCCTCAGTATATACACACAGAGGGGAGGTAGATTCTCCTCAGTATATACACACAGAGGGGAGGTAGATTCTCCTCAGTATATACACACAGAGGTGAGGTAGATTCTCCTCAGTATATACACACAGAGGGTAGGTAGATTCTTCTCAGTATATACACACAGAGGGGAGGTAGATTCTCCTCAGTATATACACATAGAGGTGAGGTAGATTCTCCTCAGTATATACACATAGAGGAGAGGTAGATTCTCCTCAGTATATACACATAGAGGTGAGGTAGATTCTCCTCAGTATATACACATAGGGGTGAGGTAGATTCTCCTCAGTATATGCACATAGTGGGTAGGTAGATTCTCCTCAGTATATACTCATAGAGGGGAGGTAGATTCTCAGTATATACACATAGAGGGAAGGTAGATTCTCAGTATATACACATAGAGGGGAGGTAGATTCTCAGTATATACACATAGAGGGGAGGTAGATTCTCAGTATATACACATAGAGGGGAGGTAGATTCTCCTCAGTATATACACATAGAGGGAAGGTAGAATCTCCTCAGTATATACACACAGAGGGGAGGTATATTCTTCTCAGTATATACACACAGAGGGGAGGTATATTCTTCTCAGTATATACACACAGAGGGGAGGTAGAATCTCCTCAGTATATACACACAGAGGGGAGGTATATTCTTCTCAGTATATACACACAGAGGGGAGGTATATTCTTCTCAGTATATACACACAGAGGGGAGGTAGAATCTCCTCAGTATATACACACAGAGGGGAGGTATAATCTTCTCAGTATATACACATAGAGGGGAGGTAGATTCTCCTCAGTATATACACATAGAGGGGAGGTAGATTCTCCTCAGTATATACACACAGAGGGGAGGTATATTCTTCTCAGTATATACACACAGAGGGGAGGTATATTCTTCTCAGTATATACACACAGAGAGGAGGTAGATTCTCTTCAGTATATACACATAGAGGTGAGGTAGATTCTCCTCAGTATATACACACACAGAGGTGAGGTAGATTCTCCTCAGTATATACACACAAAGGGATGGTAGATTCTCCTCAGTATATGCACATAGTGGGGAGGTAGCTTTTCCCCAGTCTATACACATAGAGGGGAGGTAGATTCTGCTCAGTATATACACACAGAGGTGAGGTAGATTCTCCTCAGTATATACACATAGAGGGGAGGTAGATTCTTCTCAGTATATATACATTGAGGGGGGTGGGGGTAGATTCTCCTCAGTATATACACATAGAGGTAAGGTAGATTCTCCTCAGTATATACACGTAGAGGTAAGGTAGATTCTCCTCAGTATATACACATAGAGGTGAGGTAGATTCTCCTCAGTATATACACATAGACGTGAGGTAGATTCTCCTCAGTATATACACATAGAGGTGAGGTAGATTCTCCTCAGTATATACACATAGTGGGGAGGTAGATTCTCCTCATTATATACACAGAGAGGTGAGGTAGATTCTCCTCATAATATACATATAGTGGGAAGGCAGATTCTCCTCAGTATATACACACAAAGGGAATGTAGATTCTCCTCAGTATATGCACATAGCGGGGAGGTAGATTCTCCTCAGTATATACACATAGTGGGGCGGTAGATTCTCCTCAGTTTATACACATAGAGGGGAGGTAGATTCTCCTCAGTATATACACATAGAGGGGAGGTAGATTCTCCTCAGTATATACACATAGTGGGGAGGTAGATTCTCCTCAGTATATGCACATAGAGGGGAGGTAGATTCTCCTCAGTATATACACATAGTGGGGAGGTAGATTCCCCTCAGTATATACACATAGAGGTGAGGTAGATTCTCCTCAGTATATGCACATAGTGGTGAGGTAGATTCTCCTCATTATATACACAGAGAAGTGAGGTATTCTCCTCAGTATATACACACAAAGGGAAGGTAGATTCTCCTCAGTATATACATATAATGGGAAGGCAGATTCTCCTCAGTATATACACACAAAGGGAAGGTAGATTCTCCTCAGTATATACACACAGAGGTGAGGTAGATTCTCCTCAGTATATACACACAGAGGGTAGGTAGATTCTTCTCAGTATATACACACAGAGGGGAGGTAGATTCTCCTCAGTATATACACATAGAGGTGAGGTAGATTCTCCTCAGTATATACACATAGAGGAGAGGTAGATTCTCCTCAGTATATACACATAGAGGTGAGGTAGATTCTCCTCAGTATATACACATAGGGGTGAGGTAGATTCTCCTCAGTATATGCACATAGTGGGTAGGTAGATTCTCCTCAGTATATACTCATAGAGGGGAGGTAGATTCTCCTCAGTATATACACATAGAGGGGAGGTAGATTCTCCCCTTAGTAAATACACATAGAGGGAAGGTAGATTCTCAGTATATACACATAGAGGGAAGGTAGATTCTCAGTATATACACATAGAGGGAAGGTAGATTCTCAGTATATACACATAGAGGGGAGGTAGATTCTCCTCAGTATATACACACAGAGGGGAGGTATATTCTTCTCAGTATATACACATAGAGGCGAGGTAGATTCTCCTCAGTATATACACATAGAGGCGAGGTAGATTCTCCTCAGTATATACACATAGAGGTGAGGTAGATTCTCCTCAGTATATACACACACAGAGGTGAGGTAGATTCTCCTCAGTATATACACACAAAGGGATGGTAGATTCTCCTCAGTATATACACATAGTGGGGAGGTAGATTCTCCTCATTATATACACATAGTGGAAAGACAGATTCTCCTCAGTATATGCACATAGTGGGGAGGTAGATTTTCCCCAGTCTATACACATAGAGGGGAGGTAGATTCTCCTCAGTATATACACACAGAGGTGAGGTAGATTCTCCTCAGTATATACACATAGAGGGGAGGTTAATTCTTCTCAGTATATATACATTGAGGGGGGTGGGGGTAGATTCTCCAGTATATACACATAGAGGTGAGGTGGATTCTCTTCAGCATATACACACAGACATGAGGTAGATACTTTTCAGTATATACACATAAAGGTGAGGTAGATTCTCCTCAGTATATACACAGAGAGGGGAGGTAGATTCTCCTCAGTATATACACATGGAGGGGAGGTAGATTCTCCTCAGTATATACACATAGAGGTGAGGTAGATTCTCCTCAGTATACACACATAGAGGTCAAATAGATTCTACTCAGTATATACACACAGAGGGGAGGTAGATTCTCCTCAGTATGTACACCTAGATGGGAGGTAGATTCTCCTCAGTATATACACACAGAGGGGAGGTAGATTCTCCTCAGCACATACACACAGAGGGGAGGTAGATTCTTCTCAGTATATACACATAGAGGGGAGATATATTCTTCTCAGTATATACACACAGAGAGGAGGTAGATTCTCCTCAGTATATACAGACAAAGGGAAGGAAGATTCTCCTCAGTATATACACATAGAGGGGAGGTAGATTCTCCTCAGTATATACACATAGAGGTGAGGTAGATTCTCCTCAGTATATACACATAGAGGTGAGGTAGATTCTCCTCAGTATATACACATAGAGGTGAGGTAGATTCTCCTCAGTATATACACATAGAGGTGAGGTAGATTCTCCTCAGTATATACACATAGAGGGGAGGTAGATTCTTCTCAGTATATACACATAGAGGTGAGGTAGATTCTTCTCATTATATACACATAGTGGGAAGGCAGATTCTCCTCAGTATATGCACATAGTGGGGAGGTAGATTCTCCTCAGTATATACACATAGAGGGAGGTAGATTCTGCTCAGTATATACACACAGAGGGGAGGTAGATTCTTCTCAGTATATACACATAGAGGGGTGGTAGATTCTCCTCAGTATATACACATAGAGGGGAGATAGATTCTGTTCAGTATATACACATAATGGGGAGGTAGATTCTCCTCAGTATATACACACAGAGGGGAGGTAGATTCTTCTCAGTATATACACACAGAGGGGAGGTAGATTCTCCTCAGTATATACACACAGAGGGGAGGTAGATTCTCCTCAGTATATACACACAGAGGGGAGGTAGATTCTCCTCAGTATATACACATAAAGGTGAGGTAGATTCTCCTCAGTATATACACACAGAGGGGAGGTAGATTCTCCTCAGTATATACACACAGAGGGGAGGTAGATTCTCCTCAGTATATACACACAGAGGGGAGGTAGATTCTCCTCAGTATATAAACATAGAGGGGAGGGAGATTCTCAGTATATACACATAGAGGGGAGGTAGATTCTCCTCAGTATATACACATAGAGGTGAGGTAGATTCTCCTCCGTATCTACACATAGAGGTGAGGTAGATTCTACTCAGTATATACACATAGAGGTGAGGTAGATTCTCCTCAGTATATACACATAGTGGGAAGGCAGATTCTCCTCAGTATATACACACAAAGGGAAGGTAGATTCTCCTCAGTATATGCACAGAGAGGTGAGGTAGATTCTCCTCATTATATACACATATTGGGAAGGTAGATTCTCCTCAGTATATACACATAGAGGTGAGGTAGATTCTCCTCAGTATATACACATAGAGGGGAGGTAGATTCTCCTCAGTATATGCACCTAGGGGTGAGGTAGATTCTCCTCAGTATATACACATAGAGGTGAGGTAGATTCTCCTCAGTATATACACATAGAGGTGAGGTAGATTCTTCTCAGTATATACACATAGAGGTGAGGTAGATTCTCCTCAGTATATACACATAGAGGGGAGGTAGATTCTCCTCAGTATATACACAAAGAGGGGAGGTAGATTCTCCTCAGTATATACACATAGAGGGGAGGTAGATTCTCCTCAGTATATACACATAGAGGGGAGGTAGATTCTCCTCAGTATATACACATAGAGGTGAGGCAGATTCTCCTCAGTATATACACATAGAGTTGAGGTAGATTCTCCTCAGTATATACACATAGAGGTGAGGTAGATTCTTCTCAGTATATACACATAGAGGTGAGGTAGATTCTCCTCAGTATATACACATAGAGGGGAGGTAGATTCTCCTCAGTATATACACATAGAGGGGAGGTAGATTCTCCTCAGTATATACACATAGAGGGGAGGTAGATTCTCCTCAGTATATACACATAGAGGGGAGGTAGATTCTCCTCAGTATATACACATAGAGGGGAGGTAGATTCTCCTCAGTATATACACATAGAGGGGCGGTAGATTCTCCTCAGTATATACACATAGAGGTGAGGTAGATTCTCCTCAGTATATACACATAGAGGGGAGGTAGATTCTCCTCAGTATATGCACATAGAGGGGAGGTGGATTCTCCTCAGTATATACACATAGAGGGGAGGTAGATTCTCCTCAGTATAAACACATAGAGGTGAGGTAGATTCTCCTCAGTATATACACATAGAGGAGAGGTAGATTCTCCTCATTATATACACATAGTGGGAATGCAGATTCTCCTCAGTATATGCACATAGAGGGGAGGTAGATTCTCCTCAGTATATACACATAGAGGGGAGGTAGATTCTCCTCAGTTTATACACATAGAGGGGAGGTATAATCTTCTCAGTATATACACACAGAGGGGAGGTATATTCTTCTCAGTATATACACACAGAGGGGAGGTATATTCTTCTCAGTATATACACACAGAGGGGAGGTATATTCTTCTCAGTATATACACACAGAGGGGAGGTATATTCTTCTCAGTATATACACACAGAGGGGAGGTATATTCTTCTCAGTATATACACACAGAGAGGAGGTAGATTCTCTTCAGTATATACACATAGAGGTGAGGTAGATTCTCTTCAGTATATACACATAGAGGTGAGGTAGATTCTCCTCAGTATATACACACACAAAGGGAAGGTAGATTCTCCTCAGTATATACACATAGCGGTGAGGTACATTCTCCTTAGTATATACACATAGAGGGGAGGTAGATTTTCCCCTGTCTATACACATAAGGGGAGGTAGATTCTCCTCAGTATATACACACAGAGGTGAGGTAGATGCTCCTCAGTATATACACATAGAGGTGAGGTAGATTCTCCTCAGTATATACACATAGTAGGTGAGGTAGATTCTCTTCAGTATATACACATAGAGGTGAGGTGGATTCTCTTCAGCATATACACACAGACATGAGGTAGATACTTTTCAGTATATACACATAAGGGGAGGTAGATTTTCCTCAGTATATGCACATAGTAAGGAGGTAGATTCACCTCAGTATATACACAGAGAGGGGAGGTAGATTCTTCTCAGTATATACACATAGAGGGGAGGTAGATGCTCCTCAGTATATACACATAGAGGGGAGGTAGATTCTCCTCAGTATATACACATAGTGGGGAGGTAGATTCTCCTCAGTATATACACATAGAGGGAGGTAGATTCTTCTCAGTATATACACATAGAGGGGAGGTAGATGCTCCTCAGTATTTACACACAGAGCGGAGGTAGATTCTCCTCAGTATATACACACAGAGGAGAGGTAGATTCTCCTCAGTATATACACATAGAGGTGAGGTAGATTCTCCTCAGTATATACACACAGAGGAGAGGTAGATTCTCCTCAGTATATACACACAGAGGGGAGGTAGATTCTCCTCAGTATATACACACAGAGGGGAGGTAGATTCTCCTCAGTATATACACACAGAGGTGAGGTAGATTCTCCTCAGTATATACACACAGAGGGTAGGTAGATTCTTCTCAGTATATACACACAGAGGGGAGGTAGATTCTCCTCAGTATATACACATAGAGGTGAGGTAGATTCTCCTCAGTATATACACATAGAGGTGAGGTAGATTCTCCTCAGTATATACACAGAGAGGTGAGGTAGATTCTCCTCAGTATATACACAGAGGTGAGGTAGATTCTCCTTAGTATATACACATAGAGGGGAGGTAGATTCTACTCAGTATATACACATAGAGGGGAGGTAGATTCTCCTCAGTATATACACATAGAGGGGAGGTAGATTCTTCTCAGTATATACACATAGAGGTGAGGTAGATTCTCCTCAGTATATACACATAGAGGGGAGGTAGATTCTCCTCAGTACATACACATACAGGTGAGGTAGATTCTCCTCAGTATATACACATAGAGGGGAGGTAGATTCTCCTCAGTATATACACAGAGGTGAGGTAGATTCTCCTTAGTATATACACATAGAGGGGAGGTAGATTCTCCTCAGTATATACACATAGAGGGGAGGTAGATTCTCCTCAGTAAATACACATAGAGGTGAGGTAGATTCTCCTCAGTATATACACATAGAGGGGAGGTAGATTCTTCTCAGTATATACACATAGAGGCGAGGTAGATTCTCCTCAGTATATACACATAGAGGGGAGGTAGATTCTCCTCAGTATATACACATAGAGGGGAGGTAGATTCTCCTCAGTATATGCACTTATGGTTGAGGTAGATTCTCCTCAGTATATACACATAAAGGGGAGGTAGATTCTCCTCAGTATATACACATACAGGGGAGGTAGATTCTCCTCAGTATATACACATAAAGGGGAGGTAGATTCTCCTCAGTATATACACACACACAGAGGTGAGGTAGATTCTCCTTAGTATATACACACACACAGAGGTGAGGTAGATTCTCCTCAGTATATACACATAGAGGTGAGGTAGATTCTCCTCAGTATATACACAGAGAGGTGAAGTAGATTCTCCTCAGTATATACACACACAGAGGTGAGGTAGATTCTCCTCAGTATATACACACAAAGGGATGGTAGATTCTCCTCAGTATATACACATAGTGGGGAGGTAGATTCTCCTCATTATATACACATAGTGGAAAGACAGATTCTCCTCAGTATATGCACATAGTGGGGAGGTAGATTTTCCCCAGTCTATACACATAGAGGGGAGGTAGATTCTCCTCAGTATATACACACAGAGGTGAGGTAGATTCTCCTCAGTATATACACATAGTGGGGAGGTAGATTCTCCTCATTATATACACATAGTGGAAAGACAGATTCTCCTCAGTATATACACAGAATGGTGAGGTAGATTCTCCTCAGTATACACACATAGAGGTCAAATAGATTCTACTCAGTATATACACACAGAGGGGAGGTAGATTCTCCTCAGTATGTACACCTAGATGGGAGGTAGATTCTCCTCAGTATATACACACAGAGGGGAGGTAGATTCTCCTCAGCATATACACACAGAGGGGAGGTAGATTCTTCTGAGTATATACACATAGAGGGGAGGTATATTCTTCTCAGTATATACACATAGAGGTGAGGTAGATTCTCCTCAGTATATACACATAGAGGTGAGGTAGATTCTCCTCAGTATATACACATAGAGGTGAGGTAGATTCTCCTCAGTATATACACATAGAGGGGAGGTAGATTCTTCTCAGTATATACACATAGAGGTGAGGTAGATTCTTCTCATTATATACAAATAGTGGGAAGGCAGATTCTCCTCAGTATATGCATATAGTGGGGAGGTAGATTCTCCTCAGTATATACACATAGAGGTGAGGTAGATTCTCCTCAGTATATACACATAGAGGTGAGGTAGATTCTCCTCAGTATATACACATAGAGGTGAGGTAGATTCTCCTCAGTATATACACATAGAGGTGAGGTAGATTCTCCTCAGTATATACACATAGAGGTGAGGTAGATTCTCCACAGTATATACACATAGAGGTGAGGTAGATACTCTTCAGTATATATACATAGAGGGGAGGTAGATTCTCCTCAGTATATACACATAGAGGTGACGTAGATTCTCCTCAGTATATACACACAGAGGTGAGGTAGATTCTCCTCAGTATATACACATAGAGGGGAGGTAGATTCTCCTCAGTATATATACGTAGGGGTGAGGTAGATTCTCCTCAGTATATCCACATAGAGGTGAGGTGGATTCTCCTCAGTATATACACATAGGGGTGAGGTAGATTCTCCTCAGTATATACACACAGTGGTGAGGTAGATTCTCCTCAGTATATACACACAGAGGTGAGGTAGATTCTCCTCAGTATATACACACAGAGGGGAGGTAGATTCTCCTCAGTATATACACATAGAGGGGAGGTATATTCTCCTCAGTATATACACACAGAGGTGAGGTAGATTCTCCTCAGTATATACACATAGAGGTGAGGTAGATTCTCCTCAGTATATACACATACAGGTGAGGTAGATAATCCTCAGTATATAGACACATAGAGGTGAGGTAGATTCACCTCTGCTGTGTATGGACCCGGTGCTTCTCCTGAGCACCCCCTATATACAGCATGTACTGTGATTGGCTATATACCTGCTAACTACATTGAGTTTGTGCAATTTGGATGAAAAAAAGTCTTCTATCTGACACAGAGGAGTTAGAGGTTGTCCAAACATTTCTGAATTAACATAACCTTTTGTTTCTGTTAATTAGTGTTCGCTGTGCTAACATATAATGAAGTCCCCTAAGCCCTCCTCTCCTGTTTGTCCCGCGCCGGCTCTCTGTTATTTGGCTGCAATAACGTATTCATGTCATACTCCATACATGCGCGGCGCATGGCGGGTGTCGTTGTATAGAGCAGACTCAGCTCCCACACAAGTTCTATTGGTAATACATCTTGTGACCGGGCACGGACATGTGGCAATGTTGTGGGGGCTCCTGTGACCCCCTTGTGTGTGCCGCCGAGCATTATCCTGCTGGAAGCCGCTATGAGAGGAACACGTGGCTGCAGGATGTCCTGGACATATCGCTGAGCTGTCATTGTCCCTCGTGTCACTAGTAGGGGGACTGACTGTCATATGTGATGCCCCCCCAGACCATCACACCAGTAGGGGGCAGGATGGAGGTGCTCACCCCAAGGTCTCCAGACATGAACACTAAAGCTGGATTAATCGCTGAAGACAACCTGCTTCAACTCATATGGGAGTCGTGGAGCACGCAGGCCACACCACGGATGTGTGACCGGGCTGCTTCATGGAGATAGAAGCAGCACGGTCACACGTTCTTTTCCTGCATGTCAGGAGCGCGGCTTACATGTTGCTTAGCAGCGTGTAAAAAAATCGTACATCTTACCGCACCCTTAAAGTGAGTTTTTGTCTGGAAAAATGTGTGATTGTTTTTCTTTTTTTTTTCTTTCAATTTAGACATTTTCTAACAATTGTTTAAGTCCCTGTGAGTGTTTGACCGGTGGATGATGCACTGTATTATTTATGTAGCACATGCTACTCAGTTTATGACAGCAGCCTATTAGACTCTGCAGGAGCTGGGGCCACCAACTGCCCTGGGAACCCATTGTTAGCTTGCAATCGCAGTGCAGGTTGCTGATGGGTAACAGAAGCTGCTTCCCCCTGGTCATAGGCTTACATAGTTGCTATTGATTTTGCCAGCTAAGGGGTTAAACTGCTGAGATCTGAGGTCTTTCCACTGCTGGCAGTTAGAGCAGCAGCTCGGCTGTCAGTAGTCAGTAAAGCTGCTGCCCTAAAGAGGCATATGTGCAGGTTTAAACCCATTAGTGCGTCAGTCACAGGCGTGGTCACAGAGGGGTTAAATGTAGCGCATACACCTCTGTGCTGAGGGCATGTACTACACCCGTAACCTCCTTCCTAATTTCACACTCTTATTTCTCTTGCAGATATGTGGGGTTTCCTTGTGAACATTTCACCCTCGGTAGCTGATTTGTGTTGTGGTGGGAAGAGCAAGTCATTCCACGTCGGGGGCTGATCCGGCAGCTCCACCCATCACCTGCTGTTTGTTGGAGGGGGGGGGGGGGGGGCATTCGAATAGCAAAACATGTCGAATTTCTGAATCGGTTTGGCCAGAGGTTTGCTTCATTTCAGGTGAGGTCATTAAGACTTTCACCAATCGCCAGCCCATCTGTAGAGACACTACACACTGACAGGTAGGTGCGCTCCGTTGGGTGACTTGGTTGAATGTGCGCAGATAATGTCCCATTTAGACAGGATGACCGTCATCTAAAAAATGACTGCAAGATTGCTGACATCACTGTTAGGTTGTTAGCGCCCGTGCAGAGCATTTAGATGGGCAAATCACCTTGACTTCTCCCTCAGCGCTTTACATTCACTGAGCGGGGAGCGTTTACACGCAGCGAAAAGCCAGCGATCCCCAGATGATTGCATGCTGGTTGAAAATGAGTGCAAACAAATAGCGCCCGATGGCTCTGCACAAAGACAGCGACTATTGAGCAAAATTATTTGTTTGATTCAACTTTGTGTGACACTCGCCCGTGTAAATGGTGGCCGGATGCTTCAACAATAAGTGGTAAGAAGAGAGGCAAAGATTCAGTACCTCCCCATCACACTGCAGACTTTTATTTCGTTTTGATTTTCCCTCCCAGCTAAAAGAAGTCTATCCGAACGTCATTACTTTTATTTTCCAACGTCGTCCCACGAGGCCTTGTTTCTTTGAGAAACAAATTGGAATTTTTCAGTGGTTCCACATAATGTGCTGGAAACATTTAAAAGAGTCTAAGTGGTGTAAAAGGGGAAAACCGTGCGCCATTTTAGGAGGGCGGGGGTGCTTTTATGGCAGTCGCAGTGCGGTAAATTTGACAGTCTTAACTCTGTAGGTCAGTATGATTACACAATACCAAATTCATGTAGTTGCAGTCATAATGATTCAACTCTCCCCCCCCCCCCCCATTACAAATGAGGTTTAGTTGCCATATTCATAAACTTTCGGTCGTTTACCAAAAAAAATAAAACTAAAAACAATTTAAGCAGCTCACCACTACTAATATAACAACATCACCACGAAATGCCACGTTGATTGACTCAGAATTATTCACTACCTGAATAGAATTCCTCCTGAGAGCGCACATTTACAAATCAGGTCTTGTCTCAAACACACCTGATGCAACTAATCAAGGGCTTCATTAGAGGCATCGGATGTGCTTGAGATAAAACACATCACATACCTGGACAGGTGAGTGCTTTGTTATCTGTAATATTTGACTCCACATCAGAAATATGGCTAAGACAAGAGAGCCGGCCAAGAGTTCTAGAAGAGATCATTGTCTTGTACAAACAAAGCAAAGGATACAAAAAGATAGAAAGGCGCCGAATGTTCCTGGAGATACAGCTGGAAGCAGATCACAACCTCACAGATACAGGAATAGTACACGGCAGAAAGTGGGCGCTATCACCGGCTGCCACCAGATTCCTGAGGAGGCAGGTTGTCGAAAACCCTCCAGTGACTGCAAAGACCTGCAGCAAGACTGGACGAGTCCCAGATGTGAGAATGGATAAAATGGATATGAGTCCACATATAGATGGTGGTAGGCCAGTGTAATTGGTAGAGGTACAATGCATTCTGGGCCCTTTGCCAAGGATAGTAAACTGCATTGACATTCAGTAAATACACAGTATGCAGATTTCTAAAGGTCACCGCTGCCATGGTTTATCTCTATCCAACATCAACCCCTCCCCACTGACTGCTGAGTAGCTAACAAAAATACATTTATATAAAAAATGATCCATTCAAAGAAAAAACTAAAAACATAAAATATACCAGTCAATAAAACCATCCAATAACTCTTTGTATCTATGGATAAACTACCCCGGTCCGGTCGGTCCGCTCCTGAGACGGCCCGCAGTAGGCATGTGGTATCTGCTTCATTCATAAACCTTAGCTGTCAAACTGAATTCTGAGACGTACATGGCAAAGGAGTCATTCCCTAATTCAGCCACTAGATGTCAACCCGTCCTTAGATTTAATTGAGGAGCGCAAATGTGCTTTCTGTTTATACAATGTTGCAGAACTTGAATGTTTGATGGAGGCAACAATGCAAATAATAACCCTTTATGCCCCTTTTATATGGGATGAGAATCCCCTGATTCCCGTTTGTGTCTTCAGACTCGTTGAGAATCCTGCATTTCTCGTTTACTAGTCGTTCAGTGTTTTACATGACTCAAAAAATCTATGAGGGAGCTGAGAAGGGTCCTCAGGAGTCTGTCTGTAATTTCCACAAAACTTTTGGACTTGATACTGGAGAACCTCCTGGGTGTAGCATTTTGCATACTTCCCAAACTACACAAAGCTGGCCAATTATCTGAGGTGTGGGACCCTCACTGAAGGAATCTCAGGATGGGCAGAAGGTTGTGAGAAATACAAACAGCTACTTGCAGGGCACCACGGACCTACTGAACAAACTGTCAACCGTAGGTCCCCTCCCACGACGGCGCTATCCTGGCCACCATGGATGTGGAGTCCTTATATTCCAACATCCCACATGAAGATGGACTGATCGCCGGCCAATTGGGTCACCTCGGAATCGAAGCAGAATACGTTTTCCAGCATATTCTCATGTGACTGTGTGATGAACATGTATAAGCTGCAGACGGACTGGTCACAGAGGAATAATCCCTGTCCTTGGCAGCACACATAGAAGCAAGGGTTAGATTTCTGTATCCAATCCTCCAAATGGGTTAAAAGTAATTGATGGGTGATTTTATGAGAATTATCTAAGCCATGTTCAGATATTGTTGTCATTTTTATGTTTTGTCATATATGTCCCAAAATCTGTCCCATCACATTACATTTGCAGAAATTCCTCCACAGCCCTGGGGTTATCAGCACCGCTTCTGCTTCCTCTTATTGATGCCTGTGCATATTTTAAGTGTCAGTCTTCACTGCAGCTCTAGCATTCTATTCAACAGTTCAGGATAAGCAGTGTTAGAGATTTGTCTAGAACAAATAGAGCTGTAGTGTATTTACTTGGAGCAAGAAGCATAATAAATCTTGTAGTATACTAGTTACTTTAATCAATTGATTCCAGTAATATAATGTTACTCAATGATAGGGACACAATGAAGAACTGATGAGCCACATGGCATAATATTGGTTCCTTTAATTTCTGTTAATAAGAAGCTGAGCCATTGTAATCTGGCAGAATGAGTGAAGCGGCCCAGTGAACGGCTACTGTTGACCTATCCTGAGGGTCAGCCATCAGCAGCCCATAACTGACAACCATCTTGGTACTCCTCGCTCCTAGCGCTCAACCAATCAGAAGCAGCACTTTCAGGAGGTGGGGAGTTTTCAATCCCCGGCCAAAAGAGAAGCTGAAGAAGAGTGTCAGGGACCTGCTAGACATCGTGCTGGAGAGGACAGCGCTTCTAAGGTGACATATAGAGATGAGCGAGCACCAAAATGCTCGGGTGCTCGTTGCCCGAGTCGAACTTCCCGCGATGCTCGAGAGCTTGTTTCGAGTAACGAACCCCATTGAAGTCAATGGGCGACTCGAGCATTTTTGTATGGGACCGATGATGCTCGTTAAGGTTTTCATTTGTGCAAATCTTCAAAACCTACGAAAGTGATGGAAACGACACAGATACGGATAGGGCAGGGAAGGGGCAGCATGCTGGGCTGCATCTCATGTTCCCAGGTCTCACTATTAAGCCACAATAGTGTCAAGAGTGAGACCCCCCCCCCCCCAACAATTTTTACTTTGGACAAACCCTCATTAGCAAGGCACACCTTAGCTAAGCACCACACTACCTCCAACCAAGGACAATCACTGCCTGCGGGTCACACCGCTGCCACTTCTCCTGGGTTACATGCTGCCCAACCCCCCCCCCCCCCCCGCACGACCCCGCATCCAATGGGGAATCTATGTGTCCACACACTGCTCATTCTGTTTGGGTGCCGGATACCTCATCGACAATGCAAGGGGTAAACCATCTGCACTCTGCACCCTACTCAAGTCTGTCAGTGTTTTGGGGACAGACAGGTAAAACACCTCAATGGGAAGTCTGTGTGCACCCACAGCATGGGTGGCCCCCAGGAACCCACAGACGGTACATAAAGAAATCCCATTGCAGTGCCCCGGGGAGCTGAGTTTACGTGATAGAAAATACATGTTGGCTTTGGCCCACACACCATGCCCTAGACATTTGTGGTTTCTTTAAAAGTGCCAGACAGGTACAACTCTACTATTGCAAGTCTGTGTGCACCCGCAGCATGGGTGGCTAGCAGGAACACACAGACGGTACAGAAAGAAATCCCATTGCAGTGCCCCGGATAGCTGAGGTTACGTGAGAGGGAATACATGTTGGCTGCGGCCCACACGCCATGCCCTAGTCAGTCTGGGTTGTTTTTTGGGCCAGATAGGTAGATCATTGCGATGGGAAGACTCAGTGCACCCATAGTATACACAAACCCCTGTAATATTCCTGTATCAAAGGTATAAACTGAACCCAGTAATAGTTATGTGGCAGAAGTCTAGGGAGACCCCAGTAACATTTCTGTAGTAACAGTATAGGCAGACCCCTGTAACATTCCTGTAGCAGAAGTATAGGCAGACCCCAGTAACATTTGTGTAGCAGCAGTATATGCAGACCCTTGTAACATTTATGTAGCAGAAGCATAGGCAGACCCTAGTACCATTTTTGTAGTAGAAATATACGCAGATCCCAGTTACATTAACATGGCGAAAGTATAGACAGACCCCACTAACATTTCTGTGATAACGGTATAGACAGAGCCGAGTAACATTTCTAAAGTAGCAGTATAGGCAGATCCCAGTAACATTTCTGTTGCAGAAGTATAGGCAGACCCCTGTAACATTAACGTGGCAGCAGTATTGGCAGACCCCAGTAACATCCTTGTGGCAGCAGTATAGGCAAACCCCTGTAAAATTAACGTGGCAGCAGTATAGGCAGACCCCAGTAACATCCTTGTGGCAGCAATATAGGAAGACCCCAGTAACTTTCTTGTAGCAGAAGTATAGGCAGTTAGACCCCAGTAAAATTTCAGTGGTAATAGTATAGGCCAACCTCTGAAACATTGGGATACCATGAGTGTAGGCGAAGGCCGGAAAAATTAGTTGGATAAGAGTGTAGGCGTAGGCCCCAAAAATTAGTGTACCAAGAGTACAAGTGTACCTCTGAAAAATGTATCAACCGAGATGGCAGGTGAGACCCATAAACAAAATTAGTGTACCAAGAGTACAAGTGTACCTATGAAAAATGTATCAACCGCGAGGGCATGTGAAACCCATAAATATTTTTTTAAAGATACAGCTCACTGTTGCTTAATTTGTAACAGAGCCTGGAGGCCGCCCTGTGAATAAAATTGGTTCGTGTTATAAAGTATCAATACTTCTGAAACTTAGAGAAATTGTAAAAACATTGGTAGATGTAGATGAGCCTTTTGGGTTGCAGAAAAATTGTCCGTTCAGCGCGATGACATGTTGTTTCTAGAGGAGGAGTAGCAGGAGGAGGAGTAATGTCAGAGACAGATTGACAAAGAGAAATGCCCCGTTTTACTGGTGACACAGAAGAATGCTTTTATCTGCGGTTGCAGCGGAAAGATTCTTTAGGTTCCGCTGCTCACCGCCGGTGGAGAAGAGAAGTCGGGGGAAATCCAGGCTTTCTTCATCTTTATGAATGTAAGCATGTCGGCACTGTCAGTTGACAGGTGCGTACGCTTGTCCTTGATAATTCCCCCAGCTGCACTAAACACCCTCTCTGACAAGATGCTAGCGGCAGGGCAAGCCAGCACTTCCAGGGCATACAGCGCAAGTTTGTGCCACGTGTCCAGCTTTGACACCCAGTAGTTGTATGGAGCAGGGGCAGCACGGAGGACGGACGGCTGCGTACTCCCTCACCATCTTTTTACAGTGCTCCCTCCGACTGGGGAAGTGGTGACACAGTCTTGCTGGGGAGCCATAAAGCTGGCAAAGGCCTTGGAGAGTGTTCCCCTGCCTGCGCTGAACATGCCTGATCTCCGCGCCTCCCCTACTACTTGGCCCTCGGAACTGCGCCTTCTGCCGCTAGCACTGTCAGATGGGAAGTTTACCAGCAGTTTGTCCACCAGGGCCCTGTGGTATTGCATCACTCTCGAACCCCTTTCCTCTTCGGGAATGAGAATGGAAAGGTTCTCCTTATACCGGGGGTCGAGAAGGGTGTACACCCAGTTATCTGCAGTGGCCAGAATGCGTCTAATGCAAGGGTCACGATAGAGGCAGCCTAACATGAAGTCAGCCATGTGTGCCAGGGTGCCAGTACGCAAGACATGGCTGTCCTCACTAGGAAGATCACTTTCAGGATCCTCCTCCTCGTCCACAGGCCATACACGCTGAACAGATGGGAGGCAAGCAGCATGGGTACCCTCAGCAGTTGGCCCAGCTGTCTCTTCCCCTTCCTCCTTATGCTCCTCCCTCTCCTCCTCCAAATCGCGCTGATATATAGACATGAGGGTGCTCTGGCTATCAAGCGACATACTCTCTTCCCCCATCTCCTGTTCCGATCGCAAAGCGCCAGCCTTTATGCTTTGCAGCAAACTTCTCAGCAGCAGAGCAGAGGAATGGTGACGCTAACGATTGCAGCATCACCGCTCACCATCTGGGTAGAGTCCTCAAAGTTTCCGAGAACCTGGCAGGACTTGCGGAAATGACCGCAGACGCGGAGCACCTTGCCGAGCGGGCAAGTGCAGGTAGTTTTTCAGAAACCGCTAAACCACCAGATTGAAGACGTGGGCCAGGCATGGCACGTGTGTGAGGCTGCCGAGCTGCAGAGTCGCCACCAGGTTACGGCCGTTGTCACACACGACCATGGCCGGTTGGAGGCTCAGCGGCGAAAGCCAGATGTCGGTCTGCTCAGTCAGACTCTGCAACAGCTCGGGGGCCGTGTGCATCTTGTCACCTAGACTGAGTAGTTTCAGCACGGCCTGCTGACGCTTGCCCACCGCTGTGCTGTCGTGGCTCGCCACACTGACTGCTGGCGACGTGCTGCTCACATTTCTTAATTGAGAGGTAGAGGTTGTGTAGGAGGAGGGGGAGGGTTTAGAGGAGGTGGCATAGACTGCCGCAGATACCAGAACCGATGAAGGACCCGCAATTCTGGGTGTGGGTAATACGTGTGCGGTCCCAGGCTCTGACTCGGTCCCAGCCTCCACCAAATTCACCCAATGTGCTGTCAGGGAGATATAGTGGCCCTGCCCGCCAGTACTTGTCCACGTATCTGTGGCTAAGTAGACCTTCCCAGTAACCGTGTTGGTGAGGGCATGATTGATGTTGCGGGAGACGTGCTAGTTTGGGCTGGGACGGCACACCGGGAAAAATTGTGGCGACTGGCGACCGAGTAGCCTGGGACCGCCGCCGCCATCATGTTTTTGAAAGCCTCCGTTTCCACAAGCCTGTATGGCAGCATCTCCAGACTGATCAATTTCGCAATGTGCACGTTTAAAGCTTGAGCATGCGGGTGCATGGCGGCGTATTTGCACTTGCGCTCCAAGGCTTGTGCTAGCGACAGCTGGATGCTGCGCTGAGAGACATTGCTGGATGGGGCCAAGGACAACGGAGGTGAGGGTGTGGGTGCAGGCCGGGAGGCGCTCGTGCCTGTGTCCTGGGAGGGGGGTTGGATCTGAGTGGCAGGTTGGGACCCCGGGGAAGAGGCAGTGGTGCGACCCGGAGGTAGTGAACGGCTTTCGTCCCACCTCGTGGGGTGCTTGGCCATCATATGCCTGCGCATGCTGGTAGTGGTGAGGCTGGTACTGGTGGCTCCCCGGCTGATCTTGGCGCGACACAGGTTGCACACCACTATTCGGCGGTCGTCCGCGCTCTCACTGAAAAACATCCACACCTTTGAAGACATAGGCCTCTACAGGGTGGCTTGGCGCGAGGGGGTGCTTTGGCAAACAGTTGGGGGAGTCTTCGCTCTGGCCCTGCCTGTACCCCTGGCCACCCCACTGCCTCTTCCAACCTGTCCTGCTGCTGCACTTGGCTCCCCCTTTGAAGACCTCTCCTCAGTAGGCTTAGCGAACCAGGTGGGGTCAGTCACCTCATCGTCCAGAGGCTCTTCCTCCGAATCCTCTGTGCGCTCCTCCCTCGGACTTACTGCCCTTACTACTACCTCACAGATAGACAACTGTGTCTCATCATCATCAACCTCCTCACCCACTGAAAGCTCTTGAGACAGTTGCCAGAAGTCCCGCGCCTCATCACCCGGACCCCGGGAACTTTCCAAAGGTTGGGCATCGGTCACGACAAACTCCTCAGGTGGGAGAGAAACCATTGTTCCCAATCAAGGCAGGGGCCTGAGAACAGTTCCTGGGAGTCTGCCTGCTCATCAGAATGTGTCATTTTCATGGAGTGAGGAGGCTGGGAGGAAGGAGGAGCAGCAGTGAGAGGATTCAGAGTTGCAGCAGTGGACGGCGTAGAAGACTGGTGGTCGATACATTGCTGGATGCACTTTCTGCCATCCACGACAGGACCTGCTGACACTGCTCATTTTGTAATAAAGGTCTACCACGTGGACCCATAAATTGTGATATGAACCTGGGGACCCCAGAAACTTGCCTCTCTCCTAATCCCGCAGCAGCCGGCTGCGATTCACCAGGACCAGGAACTCGGCCTGTGCCCACACCCTCACTTGGACCTCCGCGTCCTCGCCCGTGTCCACGTCCTCTAGCCCTACCCCTACCCCTCAGCATGGTGTATTTCAAATACAGCAGACACAGAGCGGTGTAAAAAATTAGGCAATTATTTGCCTGCAGTTGGAGGCTGGCAGCGGTTATGTTACGCACACTGTAGGCCCAAAAAATTATCAGCGGCTGTGGGCGTACGCTGTGCGTTAAGTTGACGGGACGACAGAGCGGTGTAAAAAATTAGGCAATTATTGGCCTGCACTTGGAGGGTCATATAGACTGCACCAGACTTTACCCTCTCCAATTCATCCTGAATGCGGCAGCCCATCCCTCATCCACAGCACCATGCCGCTCTATAATGTATCCCTCATCCACAGTGCAGCGCCCCCCTAGATCGCCTCCGTCATCTCAATCCATCACCCAGCCCGGGCTCTCCGCTCTGCTAACGAAACCAGACTGCACGCCCCTTTAATTCGAACTTCTCACTCCCGCCTCCAAGACTTCTCCAGAGCAGCACCTGTCCTCTGGAACGCACTACCAAAGGATACCCCAGCTATCCAGGACTCGAAAAGCTTTAAAAACGCACCTCTTTAGGGAGGCATACCGTATTCCCTAAACAAACCCCTCTGTACGCTGCTTGATAACATGCTCCCTGACCTACTGACTGCAATCCCTGCTAGCCATCATAAACCGCTCCTGCAGTCATACTGATCCTGCCATCACACGGCTAAATGTCTGACCATTGTCTGTGTATATATCACCCCTCACTCTCCACCTCGCCATACAGTGCTCATCTCCAGCCCCTTTACCTTCTGTATCCCCCCATTACTTGTAGTATGTAAGCTCGTTGGAGCCGGACCCGCACCCCTATTGTCTCCATCAGCTGATTACTATGTAACCGTGGTTCTGTAATGTTTGTAATTTTGTCTTTCTGTATTCCCCGTCTATGTAAGCGCTGCGGGATATGTTGGCGCTATAGAAATACAGATTATTATTATTATTATTATTATTATTATATTAGGGCTAGCTAACCAACTAATGCAATTCAGGATTAATTTTTGCTCTTACTCACCAATACACAATAGTGCTAGATTACCTTACAACTGCTGGAAGAGAGTTATATGTTAGTATGTTTTGTATTTTGTTACATTTAGGTATTCTCATGCAAACACCTGACTACAATTTAGAGCTTAAGAGCATCCTGTGAAGTACTCTGGGAGCATCTCTAGTGGGTATCTGGGGACTGGCTATAACTAGTCGCAGGATAATCAATGATATATCATGTGATTTAGCAAGAGCACTTAATGCTACCTTAAAGACTTTTGACTTGTTACTGGTGGATGTACAAGGTACTTAGGATGCTGTTCTACAGAATAAAACTATAATTATTGTTATTTGATCATAGATGTAAGAAATTTTGTGGTGTTTGCTATTTAATCCTAACTGATAGTTTGATTGACTTTCCGTTTCTTTGTTCAGTGTATTTTGGGTTTTTGCTTATTTTCTTGCATACTATATAGTATAGGGGTAAAATTATACATTTTTTAGCTGTTGCATTCGGTGCATACCTGATCTAGTATTTATACAATAATTGGTTCCCGGGTCCGTTAATACACAGATTTGTATTTTGTGTTTTGTTAAAAAGAAAATTAAGGTTATGTTTTTTTTCAGATTAAATACAACTCAGATACAACTGAATGGCTGTGTCATGCTTTGTCGTCTATCCCATATGCGGCATACATGAATTCTCCACTTTCGGACCCATGGTTGGAATACAGGGCTTACGGACAAGTTGGGACCAGCCTAAGTGGGTGTAATGAGAGGACCATGGATGGCTCCTAGGAACCTCCATCTTCCTGGTTAGGTAAGGCAACACATTCCCTAGTGGCTAGCTCATATTCTTGGGATGAGGGAAGAGGTCATGTCATTGACTGTATAAGGAAGGTGCTGTATAGCATTATGAAGTAGCCACAAAAGGGGGGTTGACTCCCTTTTCCCTTGTCTGTCTTATATTATGCTCCTTTCATTTTGTATGATATTGTCTGTGTCAATGTTTTGTACTTTTCCTTTGTTATGGATATTCCAGGGTCCCCCAATAATATGTTGCCAGGCTCCAAATTAATAGTGAATGTAGTTATTTCATTCCTGGAGAAAAACAGACAGATTACTGTGTTTCAAATAATTCTAATGTTTATTCCACAAACATAGAGTTTTATGGAGAAAGAAAAGGAGCGACTTTATACCAAAACTGTATACAAGTTATTTCTCACAGATAACAAGTGTAGTCATGAGAGACATTTCATTAAAAAAACAGACAGACAATACATTCTCTCACTAAACGTAAGACATAACAATGACCTAATTTCATGAGAATTGCTGCACTAGTAATGCTGGCTGTACACCTAGAAAATTCATATCTCAATCTGAAAAGAAAATTAGGCTAAAGGGCATGATATACTGTAAGGAGACCCTAGTTGGTTTGCAAAGAGAATTAAACTGAAACATAAGATGGATGACTGGAGACAAGATGGACAGTTAAAACCGGGATCCTAACATTTCCCCCATTAAAACAGTTCATCTGAAGATTCTTGGTGATGTTGCGCTAAAGGTACATTCAAGGGTTCTATTCCAACCCTGTTGGGCTTGTCCTTTTACTTTTCTTCTGTTTTTCTGACAGATTCCCACCATCACTGACTCTTCAGTGGCTGTTTTACATACAGGTAGGCATTCTGAAGTCTCCTTGCCTGTCTCCGTACTTTGCAAAAGGTCCAGATGTTTATCAGACATAGGATGGAAGCAGAAAAGATAAACAGTATTACTAACAAGCTTATTATTACTAACAGGATGCAAGAAAAATAAATTACTGCAGGGTATAATAACAGATTGCATCATTATTACTTATCGCATGGTTAGGCTAAGAGTTTCATTGAGACTATTCCTGACGTGCCCAAAACATGTCATACATAGAGATATTAGACAAGGTATACATTGTATGCAGCAACACAACAATATACAAATGACCACCACCCCGCATACTATTCCGAACAACTGTTGGAGCCAAGATAGGCTCAACCAGGATCCAAACAACCAATCACACCATCCCTGATCCTTATTTTGCTTTATTGATTGCACTATGTTTTGTATCCCCTGTATCGTTTTATGCATGGATTCTGCATTGTTAGTCAAATTAAAACAGCACAATCCCTCAAACTCCTCACACTGGTGATTAAAGGCCAGCAACATTTGGTCAATTGTGGCCCTATTCTGTAGGGTAGCTTTATGCGCCCCTTGTATATCTAAAAGCAACACGTCTAGAGCTTGAGGGGTATTATTCAGAGCCTTAGCCATGTCACATGCTATGCCATTTATTACTCATCCATTGTATATTGCCAAGCCTCATACTCCTATTAAGGAGGCTCCAAGGGCTATTACTTCAGAGTTACTGAGAAGTGTTAGGGTGGCTTTGTCTTCATTCAGGCTTGCAATCTTGAAGTTTCTTCTTGATGGATGGTTAAAGACCGTCCACAACGTGCTGATCTAAGATTTCATTCTCCCAGCATCCTGCGTATGGTAATATCTGACTGCATCCCTTCCCCACAGCTTGTTTACCTTCTCTTTCCTCAACTATTTCTCTAGCTGTCTTTCATCTATGTGCATTTTTCCTATTTGTATTTCCCATTTTCTAACTTGACGTACTGTCCCTCCCTCTCTTCCCTTCTGTCACCTCTTCTTTCCTCTTCCTAAAAGGGACTCCCAATTAAGCTGTCCGTAAGAAAGAGCTTGATTATATATATATATATATATATATATATATATATATATATATATATATATATATATATATACTCAAAAAAGGGTTCCAGGGCTCACTACCGCCCTTCCACACTTTCTGCATAATCTCATACAGTACCCACAACACAAAGAAAAAATATACACAGATTTTATAAGTCATGCAAATGTCCACCCTAGCCACATATCTTTGTCAAGTTCTTAAAGACTCGAGGACTTATAAAGAGACATGCACACCTACCCTCAGATAGGGGAAAAATCTGCCAAGAAGCACAGATCAAAGTGGCAAGATAATGTCACCTTTTACAGCGCTGTTTTTCAGTCTGTGGTTTTGGGCTGCCCCTTCACATTCAGGTTCTGAGAATCAGGGTACAGTGGTCTTCTTTGGCTTGCCTCAAGCCCCAGTTGGACACCAATTTGTTAGGGATATTCCAGGGACCCCAAATAATATGTTACCTGGCTGCGAATTAACAGTGAATGTAGTTATTTCATGCCTGGAGAAAAACTGACACACAGACAGGTTGCTGTGTTTCAAATAATTCTACAGTTTATTCTACAAACATAGAGTTTTATGGAGATAGAAAGGGAGCCGCTTTATGCCAAAACTGTATACAAGTTATTTGTCACAGATAGCAAGTGTAGTCATGAGAGACAGACATTTCATAAAAAAACAGACAAAATACATTTTTTCACTAAACTTAAGATATAACAATTAGATAATTTTCATGAGAATTGCTGCACTAGTGATGCTGGCTGCATGCCGAGAAAATGCATATCTCAATCTGAAAAGAAAATTGGGCTAAAGGGCATGAGATGCTGAAAGGAAACACTAATCAGTTTGCAAAGAGAATTAAACTGAAATGTATAAAAAGGCTGACTGGAGACAAGATGGACAGTTAAAACCAGGATCTTAACATGTTTAACAAGATTTGGTCAAAAGTATTGAATAATAAAATGGGACCTCAATGATTAGAACATTCCAAGGCTCTAGATTGAATGTCTCCAGCCATTGTGTCCTGTTCTCCAATTGCTCTATTATTGTTTATTGTTTATACTTACTGCACTTTTGTATTCTAAGGACGTAATCACATATGATTAATTGTGCTTGCTTGTGCCTTTAGATGTTAAATCCCATATTTTGCATATTCATACTTTGTTTATGTTTCTTTGACGAATGGTAATAAGTGAATTAGAATAGATTTGAATTATTGTAATTGAACCATGTGCCCCCTATAAAAACTCCTGCCTGTCATTTATTATACAGATAGCTTTGGATCACATCCCTAGCTGTGTGGTTTAATGTTAATCTCGCGAGCTTGCCTTAAACTCTAAGAATTAGGAACCCAAAACCATCATATAGCAAATAGTTTTGTTTGCACTAACATAGTTGTTCCATGTAAGCGCAGCATTAGTGACGCAGCCTAGTTTGGTACTTAAAGATGCAATCATTTGGGGGGGGGGGGGGGTCATCTCATATTGTTTTAAAAGCAATATATTTTTTCCATTGACATGGCCACATGAGGGTAGTTTTTTTGCATAGTGAACTGCGGTTTTTATTGGTTCCATTTTGGGTGCATATGATTGTTAGTGAAATGAGTATGACTCCATGTTCTCTCCTATGCCTAGCCATTTTGTAAGCAAGTAGCCATCTTCTGTGCCTCTTTTCAATGTATTCATTTGTCCCTCTTTCTGGAGTATTTATGGATATTAATAGATATTTAATTAATGTTGCGTGAATCACTAAGAGTTTTGCTTAAAGAAGATAGCTAAGTGGCATTTAGACTAGCCGGTGGGTCAAGCTGACATGTTCCTTGCTGTTCACATATTTCCCAAACATTTTCTCTAAACAACTTATTGTTTATACTTTCTGTACTTTTGTATTCTAAGAAGTTAATCACATATGATTGTTTCAGCGCCTGTGTTGCGTTTGCCTGGAGTTTTAGATGTTAAATTCCTTATCTTGCATATTCACATTTTGCTTATGTTTCTTTGATCAATGGTAATAAATGAATTTTGCTAGAATTGAATTATTGTAATTGAATCATGCGCCCCTATAAAAACTGCTGCCAGTCAATTAATAAACAGATTATTTTGATCACGCTAAGTGTTGTTGTGGTGAGAGTTAATCTCCTGAGCATGGCTTACCTCTAACTAAGAATTTGGACTCCAAAAATCATATCGTAAAGCAATTATTGTTTTGTGCACTAACAATGTAGGGCATGGCATAGGATCAACTCTGGACCCCAACGAAGAATTTAGTGACTTTAACTCCCCCGGGGGAAAAAATCTCACACAAAACGCACTCTACAAAACAGTAAGATCTTACAAAGTGTCTGTTTTTCCCCCCTGAGGCTGTGATTGTCCATCTGCACAGGAGAAGGGGGCCATACTACTTTGATCCATGCAAAGGGCCCGGCAGATTGATATGCTTTTGGGTATAGTTTTTGAATGCTGCAGACAATTGAGGTGAGTGTTATAATGCTGTAAAGCACAGGATTTTATGGCCCTGAGATGATCTTGTGAATGAATGTTACGATAGCAAATTGAGTGAAAAAGTTTGATGTCTAAGTACTGAAGCTTTGTTATACGCTATGTGCTGCTTTGGAATGCTTGGGTCTTGGTGACATTTCACTCCCCCCATCTTTTTCAGCCTCTGACCAACATTCGTAAGAAGATAGGGATCTCTAATATGTAGTTTCTATGTTGTAAATTTATGGACAATTGTGACAATTTAACACTGTAGATGGTAGCAATTAAATTTGGCAAATATAAATGTATTTGAAATCTTGTATCTGACCAAATAAAGGAGGTCTTCAGACTTTCTCATTGTAAGGCCAGCTTCACACGAGCGTGACGGGCTCCGCTGCGGAATATTCCGCAGTGAAGCCCGTCACGGCGCCCCCCAGAGACCCCATACTTACCAGCGAAAGATAGCGTGAAGACGCTTCCCCGCCCACCGCCGTCGCGTCATGTGACACGTCCACTGCGTCACATGACATGGCCGGCCGTGTCACGTGACGCGCCGGCCGTGTCACGTGACGCGCCGGCCGCGTCATATGACGCGGCGGCGGTAGGCGGGGAAGTGTTTTCACGCTATCTTCCACTGTGTTACAGCGGGAGACAGCGTGAACGGACGGCTTCCATTGACTGCAATGGGAGCTGTCAGCGCGTACACCCGCGGCAAATAGAGCATGCCGCGGGTGAGGACAGGAGATTTCACGGTGCGAAATTCCGCGGTGGAATTTCGCATCATGAGCATTGAGCTATTAGGTTCAATAGAACCTAATAGCAGGGGGCAACGCAGCGGATTTTTGCCGCGAATTTACGCGGCGAAAATCCGTTCGTGGGAAGGAGGCCTTAAGATAGACAGAGAATATCTTAATTCGGCATATACGCATTAAGGTGAAGTCTTTAGTTTTTGTTTTTCTCTGCTCTGAAAAAAGGTTTGGTGCCCTGTTAGCCAGTAGAGTAAAGTGTGATTGTTTTCAGTAAGAAATGCTCCATTTTCTCCTTAGAGAGGGCACCTAAACAGTGAGTGAGGAGACTCAAATGGCCATGCACACTCCTCTGGGTAATATGCAAATAAGGGAGATGGAATAAAACATCTACAGTGCCACCTATTGGAGGGCAGCATTCCTTCAAGTCAAAGTCAGACTTTTTATACAAGCCTTGTAACAATGACTGGGAATTAAAAGCAAACATCTATAATATATAAAATTATATATTTTTATTCCCATTCATTGTTGCAAGGCTTGTATAAAAAGTCTGACTTCGACTTGAAGGAATGCTGCCCTCCAATAGGTGGCACTGTAGAGGTTTAATTTCATCTCCCTTATTTGCATATTACCCAGAGGAGCGTGCGTGGCCATTTGAGTCTCCTCACTCACTGTTAAGATGCTCTCTCTAAGGAGAAAAGAGAGCATTTCTGAGCCCCGTCCCAGGCCTCTCACTAGCAAAGCCAGACTCTACTGTATACTGATGAAGGGAAAAAACCCTGAAACAGCTGTATGGACATGGAGTCTGGCTGTGCTTTTAATTCCCAGTCATTGTTGCAAGGCTTGTATGAAAAGTCTGACTTTGACTTGAAGGAATGCTGCCTTCCAATAGGTGGCACTGTGGAGGATTTATTTCATCTCCCTTATTTGTTTTCAGTAAGAGAAACCAAGTAATCTTGTAGATATGATGCTCTTAAATGGCTAACAAAAATACATGATGTATTACAAAAATACAACATCATGTATTTTTGTTGGGCATTAAAAGGTATCATATCTACAAGATTACTTGACTTCTCTTACTGAGAACAATCTCTCCTCTGAAGAATGTGCCCATTTGTATTGACTAAAGATTCGGAGATTTAGGCAGGACAACAGCAGTACTTAGTGACATTGTTTGAATGTGTCACCCAGGATAAGGTAGCTTGTTGTTAAGTAGTATAAGGCATGCATTGAACATGTTTTACCAATTGTGGAAGAGCTCTACAGACTGTTAGGAGAGGAGTCCTTTCTATAATACAGATCTGTGCCCTAAGTGGTGGACATAAACCAGTCCCAGGGTTTCTCTAAAATTGCGACCAGGAGATTAAAATGTAAGTGCTTGTGTAGGTGCGTAGAGTGGTTTCAAGCCAAGACCTGTATAGTATGAGAAAAAAGTCTTAGGTAAACTATTGATGGTATACTAAGTTATAACCTCGAAGATGGCCAAAAGACAGAGACAGAGAGACAGAGACAGAGACAGAGAGAAAAAAAAAAAGAGAAAAAAAGGGTGGCAGAGGAGGTGACAAAAGGGGGTTTTAAATGACAACGGCGACAGAGAATCTCGACTATATCCTGCCAATAGGTTTTAGCAATATGCCATCTTGTCCAGGACACATTCTGGCTGGCATGACACAGAAAGACGAGACAGTAGAGACATTCTTAGTCAGACTACCGATGGGTTGTGGTTAACACAGTCTTTCAGATCAGCTTCTGCTTGTTTCATTACCTCTTTTAATTACTAATGACTAATATTTGAAATTGTTTAAAGATTGTCTGCTTTCTAATGTTTTTTGCCATATTTAAGTATGTAGCAGTGCTGAAATAGCTGTTATGCTTGTTCACAAAGAGAGATAAAAGAGTTAAGTTATGTGCAGAAGCTAGAAAGTCACAGAGAAGGAGGGAGGTATAAGGATCCGTGGCATAGCTTTGAAAAACTAAAAACTGCTTGCTTGCAGAAATGAAACCATGTGCAGTGTTGGATGAACTACAGGCTTTGAATTGATTTGTGGTTTTAGAGCTATGCAGTATTATGACTGTGTGCCCAATAACAGAGCTGTCTAGTGTTTGATGTATATGGTGAAACTGTCATTGCTATATAAGAGATGTAATTTAATGCAGTATCAGCATACAGGGAGATACCGCAGTAGTAGGAGGAACAAGCATGTTATGTGGGAATGTTTGTGAGATTGAGATGTTAGATGGTTAGTCAGGAAAAAGGAAAGAAAATGGAGGCTGTAAATTCAATGGTTTTAGTAAGTATGTCTGTGCAAAAGGCAAAAATAAGGTTGAATAGGAAAGATACAAGAAAGGGATACAAGACTTGTCTGTGATGTGAATGTGGAGATGGCAAATTTCAAAAGAGAGCAAGAAGAAGCAGACAATTGGCCAGTTTCAAAGGGGTGGAGCTAGATGATGTAAAAGTACACAATGGGTCACTCTCTCCTCAGCAAAGGAGGGGATAAGAATCTTGGGCTGTCAGGAAAAGCTGGGTGGGAATAACAGTATTTTAGGAAAAGCTGGGTGGATATTTTTTTTGCGCTTTACAAATCTGATGCATACAGAATCAGATTAATATTTTTTTTTTGCTCTGAGGGACATCACATATCCAATCTGGATAGAATATAAATAGAGTATTTTGCTCTATCAATGAACCCATGCGGCTGTGTTATCAAATGGTACAGTAACTCTGTCATGGCTTCTAGATATCCCTCATAGAGTGTTGGTTGGGGTACGGTAATATCTTCTGATGTATTTAGGGGGAACATGAAAGAAAGAGTTGGTTGAGATTATTTATTATTTGGTTAATGACATAATAGAATCTTCAAAACCCTGAATTCAAAAATGAAGCATACGGATTTTAATTCTTTGCATTTTTCATTCTACAGTGTAAAATATTGTTCACTTAAGAAAAAAGTTTTTTTATTTTTTGTTAGGAAGGTCTCCCCGGATAATAGGTTAAAAATAAAAAATAAAAAATGCTCCTGCGCTGCCCCAAACAGACGAGCGGTTTTGACAATAATAATATTGTCTAACAGATTTATTCAGGTACAACGCGTTTCATCGTTAAACACGACTTTATCAAGTACATAATGCAGTTACATGATAAGACACCTTTATATAGTTACTTACAAATGCAGTATGGTGGTAATCTCATTGTAGTTCAGGTAATGGCCGCTTACATGACCTCCACGTCATCTGTGCGGTGTTGGAATGTAAGAAAAGGTGAAACCGAAACTACTTCCGGGATTCCGGGAGATCATGTGACCCGGAGGTCACATGATCGATGATGCAAGTGTGCCTACACCATAAGGTTAGTGGTGTACGGCATATTGCAGGTAGAGGTGGGGGCTGGATTCACTCTCTATGGTGTTGGATGGCCACGTTGGTCAGCGTGGTGACGTCACCGGCGTGTTGACGCTGCAATGGGGAAATGGGGTCTCTCTCTGCTGCATTTGACAACAGCGTTAGAAGATGTAGTGACGCCGGGTGGCAAGAATAAGCCACCGGCGTGTTAACTTTTAGATTGTGGATTACGAAAAGACAATGTTACTTAGTGTAGCTGCGTAATGACGCTGATTGGCGTGATGACGTCATCAGTGTATGCACACTGGGCACGGGGGCTCTGTGTTGCCTTGGTAACCTTCCCAACTATAGGAGTTCACTCTGTGTTAGTATGTGAACCGAAGGGGTTGTCCCTGTTGCTTATCAGATTGGAATGACATTGTTCCTAAACTTAGTAAACCATGAATATTAAATCAGATGGCTGATGTGTGTTAATGTGGTAGGACGTGGATATATAAACATACAGAATACATAGATAAATAAATATATACATACCTTCATAGATGCATTTAGACAGTACATATATAAACTGATATGACCAGTGGAATATTCATTCAGTCATTAAAAATTAAAAAATAAAATTAGAATTAACACACATCAGCCATCTGATTTAATATTCGACGTCACCACGCTGACCAACGTGGCCATCCAACACCATAGAGAGTGAATCCAGCCCCCACCTCTACCTGCAATATGCCGTACACCACTAACCTTATGGTGTAGGCACACTTGCATCATCGATCATGTGACCTCCGGGTCACATGATCTCCCGGAATCCCGGAAGTAGTTTCGGTTTCACCTTTTCTTACATTCCAACACCGCACAGATGACGTGGAGGTCATGTAAGCGGCCATTACCTGAACTACAATGAGATTACCACCATACTGCACTTGTAAGTAACTATATAAAGGTGTCTTATCATGTAACTGCATTATGTACTTGATAAAGTCCTGTTTAACGACGAAACGCGTTGTACCTGAATAAATCTGTTAGACAATATTATTATTGTCAAAACCGCTCGTCTGTTTGGGGCAGCGCAGGAGCATTTTTTATTTTTAACCTATTTTCACACCGTGGGCCCAATTCTACATTGGACACAGCAGCTCTGCAGCAGCACTCCAGCGACCAGGGAACCTGCCGGACGTCATATGAAAGATCCCATAAGAGATCTGATAAGCCAACTCGGACTTTGGAGGCGTTGGTGGGACTCCCCTCCACAGGAGTTTCCACCACACGCCGGGTGAGTCATTTTAATTTTATTTATTTTAGTTCCATCTTCACTCTCTTACGTGTTACGATCATCCAGTGGTCACACTAATAGACTTCACCAACTAGCCACCTGAAGCGCCTCCCTGACCATATCTTTATATTCCCCGGATAATAAGCTGACCGTGGTTTGTCCTTCTGCTGTTGTGGGCCACTGCAACCAGCTATAATCTGTTGAGCCCAAGCAACAAACGTTCTGTCTTAATTTTTAATGTTAATGTACCTGCAGAGTAAAAGTTTGTTCATACAACAGATTCAGAAGCGATTCTGATGAGGGGCAGTGAAACTAGCAGGGGATTTTTGGGGAAAAAAAGTGTTGTTTCTCATGTCTAGAGCAGATATTAACTATGGGTGCAGAATTGTCTCCCTCATGCATACGATTCTGACGTAGTTCCTATAGTTTTTCCACTTCTCACCTGAAGGTATTGTAAACTTGATCCTAAGGTGGGCGAACAGTTAATTTGTTTGCTCGAAGTGGGTATGGCCCATATAGGATGACTAATAATTATTAGGAAATCATAGTACCACACAGCTGTGCTACATGCACGTCTCACATACACAGCGCTGGTACATGGGCTTGTGACAGATACACATAGCTGTGTTATATGCCATGCGCCTGACAGACACAGCTCTAGTACATGACATGCACATCACAGACACAGCTCTGTTACATGACATGCATGGCACAGACACAGCTCTAGTACATGACATGCACGTCTCACATACACAGCGCTGGTACATGGGCTTGTGACAGATACACATAGCTGTGTTATATGCCATGCGCCTGACAGACACAGCTCTAGTACATGACATGCACATCACAGACACAGCTCTGTTACATGACATGCATGGCACAGACACAGCTCTGCTACATGACATGTGCAGAACAGACACAGCTCTGCTACATTACATGCGCAGTAAAGACACAGCTCTGCTACATTACATGCGCAGTAAAGACACAGCTCTGGTACATTAATGTGTGTCACAGACACAGCTCTGCTGCATTACATGTGCATCACAGACACAGCTCTGCTACATTACATGCGCAGTAAAGACACAGCTCTGCTACATTACATGCGCAGTAAAGACACAGCTCTGCTACATTAATGAGTGTCACAGACACAGCTCTGCTACATTACATGCCAATAAAGAAAAAAAGCAAGTACTTGGCAACATAAGTTGGTGCAAGGCAATGAACAAAGCTTTATTCTCCCAAAATAAAGAAAGCAGACAGCTATGTTTCAACCTTCACGGTCTTTCAAGCTTTGTGCACTGCTTTACACCAACTTATGCTGCCAAGTACTTGTTTTTTTCTTGACTGCTACGGAAACTTGGTCTTGGATCCTTTACTTGGCTTTGCAGAGTCTTGTCCTGCCTAGAGTGGGATTCTGTGTGGTGCTGTGGGTGCAACCCTCTTGCCTCTATTGGACATTACATGCGCATGTCACAGACACAGCTTCGTTACATTACATATGTGTCGCAGATACAACTCTGCTACATTACGTGCGTGGCACAGACACAGCTCTGCTACTTGACATACGTGTCAGACACAGCTCTGCAACATTACATGCACATGTTACAAACACAGACTTGTTACATGATATGTGCGGAACAGACAGCTTTCCTACATGACATGCATGTCACAGCTCTGCTATATGACATGCGCATGTCACAGACAGCTCTGCTACATTACATGCACATGTCATAAACACAGCTTTGCTTCATTGCATAAGCAGTACAGAAACAGCTCTGCTACATTACATGCACATGTTACAAACATAGCTCTACTACAGTATATGCGCATGTCAAAGACACATCTCTGCTACATGATGTTCAGCACAGACACAGCTCTGCTACATTACATGCACATGTTAGAAACACAGCTCTGCTAAATTACATGTGCATCACAGACGCAGCTCTGCTACATTGCTTGTCACAGACACAGCTTTGCAACATGACAGGCAAGGCACAGACACAGCTCTGCTACATGACATGTGCGGCACAAAGTTCTGCTACATTACATAAATCCATGCTGACTATACACTTTACACACACAGCACATTATAGACACATTCTGACTCCACTGACTCCACACATTACACACAGCTCTACTAAATCCATCCTGATACCCACATATCACACACACAGTTCCTGGATATTCATAGACCCATAGATTGGTAGAGTTGGAAGGAACCACCAGGGTCATTGGGTCCAACCCCCTGCTTACTGCAGGAACACTGAATCATCTCAGACAGATATTTGTCCAGCCTTTGCTTGAACACTTCCATTGAAGAAAAACTCACCACCTCCCGTGGCAACATGTTCCATTTATTGATCACCCCCACTGACAGAAAGTTTAATCTAATGTCTAATTTGTGTCTCCTCCCTTTCAGTTTCATCCCATGGGTTCTAGTCGTTCTTTGTGCAAATGAGAATAGGGCTGATCCCTCTGCACTGTGACAGCCCTTCGCATATTTGTAAACAGCTATTAAGTCTCCTCTCAGCCTTCTCTTCTGCAAGCTAAACATTTCCAGATCCTTTAACCGTTCCTCATTGGACATGATTTGCAGACCGCTCACTATCTTGGTAACTCTTCTCTGAACTTGCTCCAGTTTGTCTATGTCCAGAACTGGACACTGTATTCCAGATGAGGTCTGACTAAGGAAGAGTAGAGGGGGATAATGACCTCACGTGATCTAGACTCTATGCTTCTCTTAATACATGCCAGAATTGTGTTTGCCTTTTTGGCTGCTGCATCACATTGTTGACTCATGTTCAGTCTATGATCTATTAGTATACCCCAGTCTTTTTCACATGTGCTGCTGCTTAGCCCAATTCCTCCCATTCTGTATGCGCTTTCTTCATTTTTCTTGCCCAGATGTAGGACTTTGCATTTCTCCTTGTTAAATACCATTCTGTTAGTCGCTGACCACTGTTCAAGCTTTTGTAGATCTTTTTGAATCCTCTCTCTTCCCTAGTGTTAGCTATCCCTCCTAGCTTTGTGTCATCAGCAAATTTGATCCGTTTCCCACAATTCCCTCCTCCAGATCATTTATAACAATGTAGACCAACACTGGGCCTAGGACAGAGCCTTGTGGTCCCCACTTGATACATTCTTCCACTTGGATATGCAGCCATTTATGACCACTCTTTGATCACTCAGCCAGTTGTGAATCCACCTAACAGTTCTCTTGTCAATCCCAGATTTGGTCATTTCATCAATAAGTATGGTATGAGATACTTTGTCAAATGCTTTACTAAAGTCAAGATATACTATATCCACCGCATTACCCCGATCAACTCAGTCGGTGATACTGTTATATAAGGAGATTAGATTCATATGGCATGATTTGTTTGTTACAAACTCATGCTGGCTGTTACGATCGTGTGGGCAAACTAAGCACAGGACCCACACTATCGTGACCAAAAAGGGGACAGAACACATGGGGTTACACACGGATTTCAAGCAAACTGACCCTGTGCTACAAGGGGGAATGACAGTGGCCCTACCTAAGCGGGGAACATTGTCCCAATAAGGGCAGCCGAGTGGTCTTCGGGTCTGGGCCCTAGCTGATCCTAGGAACCACGCCACAGAACAGGAGACATGCACATGCCACATGACAAAGACAGAACAACAGGACACACAGAGCCAGAATACACAACATACAGCAGCCAAAATGCAACCACTAGTAACAGCTGATAAGCTGAATATAAATACCAGGTATTAGTTAACATTTTGTACAAGATGTGGAAGCTAGCAGGCCATTTCACAGCTCCTGGTTATACTGCTAGTCACTACACTAACCAGGAGTCCAGTAGAACCGGACACAGCTCACACAGAACACTGCAACAGGACAGGACATAGATAGCAGGTCACACAGCAAGCTAACACAAAACTGACAGAATATAAACGAACAAACGGACATGAACCAGCAAGACACAGATCACACAGAAAGCTTGCAACAGGAGAGAGCACAGGGCACACAGCAAGCTGACAAAAAACTGACAGAATATACACTACCGTTCAAAAGTTTGGGGTCACATTGAAATGTCCTTATTTGTGAAGGAAAAGCACTGTACTTTTCAATGAAGATAACTTTAAACTAGTCCTAACTTTAAACAAATGCACTCTATACATTGCTAATGTGGTAAATGACTATTCTAGCTGCAAATGCCTGTTTTTTTGTGCAAAATCTACAAAGGTGAATAGAGGCCCATTTCCAGCAACTATCACTCCAGTGTTCTAATGGTACAATGTGTTTGCTCATTGGCTCAGAAGGCTAATTGATGATTAGAAAACCCTTGTGCAATCATGTTCACACATCTGAAAACAGTCTAGCTCGTTACAGAAGCTACAAAACTGACCTTCCTGTGAGCAGATTGAGTTTCTGGAGCATCACATTTGTGGGGTCAATTAAACGCTCAAAATGGCCAGAAAAAGAGAACTTTCATCTGAAACTCGACAGTCTATTCTTGTTCTTAGAAATGAAGGCTATTCCATGCGAGAAATTGCTAAGAAATTGAAGATTTCCTACAACGGGGTGTACTACTCCCTTCAGAGGACAGCACAAACAGGCTCTAACCAGAGTAGAAAAAGAAGTGGGAGGCCGCGTTGCACAACTAAGCAAGAAGATAAGCACATTAGAGTCTCTAGTTTGAGAAACAGACGCCTAACCGGTACCCAACTGGCATCTTCATTAAATAGTACCCGCAAAACACCAGTGTCAACATCTACAGTGAAGAGGCGGCTGCGGGATTTTGGGCTTCAGGGCAGAGTGGTAAAGAAAAAGCCATATCTGAGACTGGCCAATAAAAGAAAAAGATTAAGATGGGCAAAAGAACACAGACATTGGACAGAGGAAGACTGGAAAAAAGTGTTGTGGACGGATGAATCCAAGTTTGAGGTGTTTGGATCACAAAGAAGAACGTTTGGGGGACGCAGAACAAATGAAAAGATGCTGGAAGAATGCCTGACGCCATCTGTTAAGCATGGTGGAGGTAATGTGACGGTCTGGGGTTGCTTTGGTGCTGGTAAGGTGGGAGATTTGTACAGGGTAAAAGGGATTCTGAATAAGGAAGGCTATCACTCCATTTTGCAACGCCATGCCATACCCAGTGGACAGCGCTTGATTGGAACCAATTTCATCCTACAACAGGACAATGACCCTAAACACACCTCCAAATTGTGCAAGAACTATTTACAGCAGAAGCAGGCAGCTGGTATTCTATCGGTAATGGAGTGGCCAGCGCAGGCACCAGATCTGAACCCCATTGAGCTGTTGTGGGAGCAGCTTGACCGTATGGTACGCCAGAAGTGCCCATCCAACCAATCCAACTTGTGGGAGATGCTTCTAGAAGCGTGGGGTGCAATTTCACAAGCTTACCTCAACAAATTAACAGCTAGAATGTCAAAGGTGTGCAATGCTGGAATTGCTGCAAAAGGAGGATTCTTTGACGAAAGCAAAGTTTGATGTAAAAACAATGTTATTTCAAATACAAATCATTATTTCTAACCTTGTCAATGTCTTGGCTCTATTGTCTATTCATTTCACAACGCATGGTGGTGAAGAAGTGTGACTTTTCATGGAAAACACTAAATTGTTTGGGTGACCCCAAACTTTTGAACGGTAGTGTAAATGTACAAATGAACATGAACCAGCAGGTCACAGATGACTCAACAAGCTTGCAACAGGACAGACAAACAGGGCACGGACTCTATCGGCACAGACTCTACCATAGAGTGCAAACCACACAGACTCATTGCAAACACAGATCAGAATGGGGACAAGCTGAACATGACTGAAAACAAGTCACAGAACACAGAAGCACCATGACTGCTCACCTTGGGAACCCAGCCAGACTGATCAGGAGATGGGTTTATATATGAGCAAAGACCCAGGAGATTGGCTAGCAGGAAGTACCACACCCAGCCAGCTCAATTAACCCTTAACCACCTGTAGCTGTGCTGCTAGGAGTACATAGTACAACAGATCCCAGCAGCACATCCTGACACTGGCTCTGGTTAATTACTCCATTCTCATCCAAGTACTTGCATATATGCTGTTTAATAATTTGTTCAAAGGTCTTTCCCAGTATAAAAGTCAGGCTCACAAGCCTGTAGTTTCCTGGATACACCTTCTTCCCTTTTTTGAGGATATGGACAGCATTTGCACCTTTTACAATCTTCTGGGACTTCTCCTGTTCTCCAGGAAGTTTCAAAGATTATGGCGAGTGGTTCTGCAATTACCTCCACTGCTCCCTTTAGTATCCTAGGATGTAATTCATCTGGACCTTGAGACTTGAATTCATTTAAGTTAGCTAAGTGTTCCCTCACCATTAGAGATGAGCGAACCTACTCGAACACGCCCCTTTTTCACCCGAGCGCTGCAATTTTCGAGTACTTCCGTACTTGGGTGAAAAGATTCGGGGGGCGCCGTGGGTGTTCCCCGCTACTACCCCCCGCTCCGCCACGCCTCCCTCCGCCCCCCTGGCGCCCCCCGAATCTTTTCACCCGAGTACGGAAGTACTCGAAAATCGCGGTGCTCGATCGAGTAATTACTCGAAACGAGTATATTCGCTCATCTCTACTCACCATCTCTCTGCTTACAGATAGCCTGCATTCTTTTATTCCTCCAATAGCACAGGGAAGATCAGTTGATGTTCCATCTACTTTCTGAGAGAAAACAGATACAAAATAGGAATTTAAAAGTTCGGCCTTCTTAACATCCTTCTTAGCTAATTTAATAGCTTCTCTGACACTTGCCCTACAGTTTCTGCAGACCCCATTATATTCTTCTTTAGATATTCCCCCTCTTTCCATTTCATAAACATATTTTTCTTCCTCTAACATGTGTACAAGTTCTGTGTTCATCCATCCTGGTCTCTTTAAATGCTTCCCATTCTTCCTTCTTTTAGAGATTAACGATTGTGCTTTGAGAATCTCATTTCAAAATATTTCCCAACCTTCTTGGACATTTCTGTCCTTAAGAACATCCAGCCATTGGATTCTTTCTATCCTCTTTCTGAGTTCAGTAAAATCTGCCTTTCTGAAATCCAACCTTGAGGTCTGAGTCTTCTCAGGTCTTCCTCCCCTTGTTAGCCAGCATCCAAGGATATCATGATCACTATCTCCTTAGATGCAAAATTCAGAAGAATGTGGCAGCATACACGGGTGTATGAAAAGATAAGAAAAATTCTTTATTCTCCCATGATAAAAACGACGTTTCAGTCCAGCAATTGGACCTTTGTCAAGTTCACTTACATTTAGCACACATACCTCTTAAATAGTCTCTATTACATAGATAGCCCCATCTACTTCTGGTTTCCAGATCACAAAAACATATATCCACATATACATATAAACATACCATATACCACACATATATAAAGAGATTTGGGGCACGCCATTGGTTCTATCCATAACAGGTACCCACATGTGATTATGCTGTCCATATCGGCATCCAGAAAGATCTGCTGCTCATGCACGAGATCTCCCTAAGATGCCGGACACCCTTACTTCCTCAACCATTCCCTCCCTGTTGGTAAGAATTAGGTCCAAAATAGCAGATCCCCTTGTTTTCTCTTCTATCTTCTGGAAGACAAAGTTGTCAACGAGAACAGATATGAATTTGCTGGATCCATTACTTTTACCTGAGAGATTCCCAACAAATGTCTGGATGGGTAAAATCTCCCATGATCACCATGTTGGGCTTCTCTGAGAGCTTGGCCATATGATGTAGACAAAGTTCCTCCATATCTTCTGCTTGTGCCTATAGTAAATGCCTACAATGGTGCCCTTTCTGTTGTTCTATCCTTGTATTCTTACCCAAACAGTTCCTACAGAACTCCCAGCTCTGAAGCTTGAATCTCTATGGAGATTAATGTTCTCCTAACATACAACACAACGCCTCCTCCCCTTTTATTAGGTCTGTTTCTTATAAATACATTGTATCCTTCAAGCCTTGTATCCAATCATGTGTATCATCCCACCAAGTTTCCGCGATGCCTATGACATCATATTTCTCTTCCTGTGTTAGGAGCTCCAATTCTCCTTGTTTGTTTCCCATGCTCTGGGCATTTGTGTAGAAACATTTTAGTTTGTGATCAGTGTCTCTTGCTCCTCTACTTGCCTTCTGAAATTTTTGTCTTTGTTCTTTCCACTTCTAATAAGTGAGGTTCTCAAATGTATATATTAGCTGTATATTTTTGCCTTTCACTCCCCTTCCCATATTGTTCTAGTTTAAAGCTCTCCTAATGAGTAAAGCAAGGCACCTACCAAATATATGCTTACCTGTCTGTAAGGTACAAGCCATCTCTAGCAAGCAGTCCATCATATAGGTAATTCACTCCATGGTCTAGGAATCGCACCATTGACGTAGCCAGTTGTTCACCTCTAGAATCCTGTACCATCTTATTATTCCATGGCCATCCACTGGGAGAATGGATGAGAAGACCACCTGTGCTCCTAGTTCCTTCACCTTCTTTCCAAGGTCTTCAAAGTCTCTGCAGATAGTTACAATGTCTTTTTTTGCTGTGTCATTTCTCCCTCCCAAATAATCACTGTCCTTGGCAGCACACTCAGGTAGAAGCAAGTGCTATCTTTCTGTATTTAATCCTAGAAATGGGTTAAAAGTAGAGATGAGCAAGTACCAAAATGCTCGGGTACTTGTTACTTGAGTCGAGCTTTTCTTAATGCTCGAGAGCTCATTTTGAGTAACGAACCCCATTGAAATCAATGGGGGACTCGAGCATTTTTCAAGCTGACCGATGCTCTGCATGGGGGTGGTTGTGTGAAACACCTGAAAACATGAGAAAAAGATGGAAACACCACAGGAACGGATAGGGAACAGCAGGGGCAGCATGCATGAGTGCATCTGAGGCACCCCAGTCCCACTATTAAGCCAAATTGGGGCAAGAGCCTGGCGGTCACCCCCCCTAACAATTTACTTGGGACAGACCATAAGCAGCACGGCACACGCCCTGGCACATCTTAGCTAAGCACCACACTAGATGCAACCAAGAATAATCACCACCTGCAGGTGACACCGCTGCCTTTTCTGCTGGGTTACATGCTGGCATTGCTGTCCAACCACCCGCACGAGCCTGCATCCACAGCGCACACAAAATTTTCCCTGTGCAGTGTTCAGCTGCCCTCATGCCACACGCTCGCTTCATAGCCACATCACCCTCATGTCGATTTATAAGTGTGTCTGCGATGAGGAGGAACTGGAGGCACACACTGCAGAGGGTTGGCAGGGCCAGGCAGCGACCCTCTTTAGAAGTGTGGGCGATAGCCCACAATGCTGATGAGAATTGATGATAAATTGACTATGATCATCATTCCAATCCCGTGCTACCTCCGTCACAAAATTGGCAGGAGCCGCAAACATGGGCATAAAGGGGACTCAGGTGCCAGCACTTCTACACATCTCCACAATGCAGCAGCACATACTAACACAAAAGAGTGGTATAAATCAGAAGGTGTCGCAAAAGTAGCCACCACAGGTATATAGTGACCTTGTGAAAGTCTCATGAAATCACTAACGCTTCCTGTGAATGCTCCAATCCTGTATCTTGGATAACTGGGGTAATTTGTAGCACAAGAGATAATACATGCCGACCAATGCTGATCCCCAGACCCCAAGCAGGAGAAGGAGGTGGCATAATAAGCCTTAGAAACCATGACCATACTCTGTGTGGGAAGTATGTGAGCGGGCCCAGGGTCAGGCTTGGTCCCAGCCTCCACCTTGTGTGACCAAAGGTGCCTTGATTTACATAGCTATGGTAAATCCATGTGGCCCCACACAATTCATTTAGTGTATTTGTGCCAGATAGCTGTACACCGCACTGGGAAACCTTTGTGCACCCACAGCATAGGCGAGCCCATGAAACCCAAAGACAGTATTACACATGAAGAAATGAGTGTCCAAACATGGCAGAGTTTCACCCTGCCCAGGACCTCGGCCTCTGCCTACACTTCTGCCCAAGTCATTCAGTGTATTTGTGCCAGACAGCTGAACACCGCTATGGGAAACCTTTGTGCACCGGCAGTATAGGCGGACCCCTGAAATATTTCTGCAGCAAGAGTATGGGCGAACCCCTCAAACTTTTCAGTAGCAAGAGTATGAGCAGACCCCAGAAACATTTCTGTAGCAAGAGTATAGGCGAACCCCTCAAACCTTCCTGTAGCAAGAGTATAGGCGAACCTCTCAAACATTTCTGTAGCAAGAGTTTGGTCAGACCCCTGAAACATTTCTGTAGCAAGAGTATTTATGAACCCCTGAAACCTTTCAGTAGCAAGAGTATAGGCGAAACTCCTGAAACCTTTCAGTAGCAAGAGTATAGGCGAACCCCTCAAACCTTTCAGTAGCAAGAGTATAGGCGGACCCCTGAAACATTTTTCTGTAGCAAGAGTAAAGGCAGACCCCTCAAACCTTTCAGTAGCAAGTGTATAGGCGAATACCTGAAAAAATTTGTTTACCAGGAGTATAGGAGAAGCCCGGAAAAATTAGTTGGCTAAGAGTGTAGGCGAAGGCCTGAAAAATTGGTGTACCAAGAGTACAAGTGCACCCCTGAAAAATTGCTTAACACCGAGGGCATGTGAAACCCATAAACATTTTTTAAAGATACAGCTCGTTGTTGCTTAATTTGTAACAGAGCCTGGAGGCAGCCCTCTCAAAACATTGGTATTAACAGTGCCTTTTGGCCTGCAGAAAAATTGGCTGTTCAGCGTGATGACATGCTGTTTGAGTAGGAGAAGGAGTAATATCCGAGAGAGATAGACCAAGCTACTTCTCCCCTTTTTTTGGGTGATAGAGGTTGCATATTTCTCCTGTTGCTTCTAAAAGAATCTTTAGGATCCGCTGCTTTCCACTGGTAGGGCGCCCACCCACTGGCGATTTTTTTTTCCTTTGCGTTTTGCGTTTTTTCTCAAGAGCAATTAGAATTGAATGTACTCCTGTCCACTGGCGTTTTTTTTTGCGTTGCGTTGCGTTTTTTAACATAGGAACTGTCAGTTGCATATGTGTCCTTATTTTTCTCCTAATGCACCCATGAAAGTCAATGGAAATTAATGGAAAAGCCGCGAAAACGCGGCAAAAAACGCTTTTTTTCACGCACGAAAATCGCAAACGCCAGTGGGTGGTCGCCCGTAGAGAAGAGAAATCTGGGGAAGTCCAGCCTTTGTTTATCTTTATGAGTGTAAGCATTTCAGCGCTGGCAGTTGACAGGCAGGTACGCTTATCCGTGATGATCCCCCCCAGCTGTACTAAACACCCTCTCTGACAAGACGCTAGCGGCAGGGCAGGCGAGCACCTCCAGGGTGTACAGCGCAAGTTCATGCCACGTGTCAAGCTTTGACACCCAATAGTTGTATGGAGCAGAGACATCACGGAGGACGGTTTTACAATCGGCAATGTACTCACCATCTTTTTACAGTGCTCCCTCCGGCTCAGCCTTGACTGGGGAGTGGTGACGCAGTCTTGCTGGGGAGCCATAAAGCTGGCAAAGGACTTGGAGAGTGTTCCCCTGCCTGCGCTGAACATGCTGCCTGATCTCTGCGCCTCCCCTGCTACTTGGCCCTCGGAAGTGCGCCTTCTGCCACTAGTGCTGTCAGATGGGAAGTTTACCATCAGTTTGTCCACCAGGGCGCTGTGGTATTGCATCACTTTCGTGCCCCTTTCCTCTTCGGGAATGAGAGTGGAAAGGTTCTTCTTATACCGTGGGTCGAGAAGGGTGTACACCCAGTAATCCGTGTTGGCCAGAATGTGTCTAACACGAGGGTCACAAGAAAGTCAGCCTAACATGAAGTTAGCCATGTGTGCCAGGGTCCCAGTATGCAACACATCGCTGCTCTCACTAGGAAGATGACTTCAGGATCCTCCTCCTCCTCCTCTTCAGCCCATACACGCTGAACAGATGAGAGGCAAGCAGCATGGGTACCCTCTGCAGTGTGGCCAGCAGTCTCTTCCCCCTCCTCCTCCTCCTACTCCTCCTCCCCCTTCCCATCCCCCTCCTCCTCCTTCTCCAAAACGCGCTGAGATATAGACATGAGGGTGATCTGGCTATCAAGCAACATACTGTCATCCCCCGTCTCCTGTTCTAACCGCAAAGCGTCGGCCTTTATGCTTAGCAGCGAACTTCTCAGCAGGCACAGCAGCGGATGGTATCGCTAATGATGGTCGCATCGCCGCTCACCATTTAGGTAGACTCCTCAAAGTTTCCAAGGACCTGGCAGATATCTGCCATCCATGCCACTGTAAAGAACTGCAGAGGCTGACTACCACTCCGCCGCCCATGTTGCAGCTGGTATTCCACAATTGCTCTACGCTGATCGAACAGCCTGGCCAACATGTGCAACATGTCCACGTCCTTGATCCTTACCCCTACTCCTTATCATGTCAGATTAAGGATAGAGCAGGGCCCAAATAAATTACCCCACTGTACAGCGCTGATAATTGGGGCTCATTCACCGAGACTTGTAGATAGCGGAGGATCTATGCTGTGAACGGAAAAAATTAAACCGCTGTCTTGCGCTTATACCTAGGGGTCATTTACCGCTCTCAGAGACTTGTAGATAAAAGAGGCTGTATGGAGTGCCAGAAAACCATTAACCCAGTGGAAAGTGCTGATAATTGCGGCTTCCTCAACCCCCTCAAGAAAATGGTATTGTGAGACGCTCTGCACTGGGCCAGAAAACTGTAAAGCCAGTGGATAGTGCTGATAACTGCGGCTACCTCACCGCACCCAAGGAAAGGGTATTGTGAGACGCTCTGCACAGGGCAGGGAACTATAAGGCCAGTGGATTGTGCAGATAACTGCGGCTACCTCAACCCCCCCAAGAAAGGGTATTGTGAGATGCTCTGTACAGGGGTAGAAAGCTATAAAGCCAATGGATAGTGCTGATAACTGCGGCTACCTCAACCCCCCCCCCCCCCAAGGAAAATGTATTGTGAGACTCTGCACAGGGGCAGAAAGCTATAAAGCTAGTGGATAGTGCTGATAATTGCGGCTACTGCACCGCACCCAAGGAAAGGGTATTGTGAGATGCTCTGCATTGGGGCAGAAAACTATAATGCCAGTGGACAGTGCTGATAACTGCGGCTACCTCAACCCCCCCCCCCCCCCCCAGAAAAAGGTATTGTGAGATGCTCTGCACAGTGGCAGAAAGGTATTAAGCCAGTGAATAGTGCAAATAACTGCGGCTACTTCACCCAACAAAGAGAATGGTAGCTGTGAAATGCTCTGCAGGGGCCCAGGGAATATTAGCATACTATTTAGCGATGAGACCTCTGCCTAATGCACTGCACACACAGAACGGTATAGCTGAAATACTCTGCACAGGCCTAAATAAAATGGTGCACTACTGCTCCCAGCCAGCCACGACAGTAATGCACATAATGGGGAGTAGCCCTAAGAAGGACCGTTTGGGTTCTTGAAGACAGGATCCTGCGCTAACACTGTCCCTATATCAGCAGCAGCACTATCCCTAACCTCTCCCAGCATGCATCTGAGGTGAGCTGCGGGCGGCACCAGCTTAAGTACTCGATGGTCACCTGATCGTCCCAGCCACTCACTGCTGTTGGCGGGCAGAGGGCTGGCATGTCACAGAAGGAAGTGGTAATGCCTTCCCCACATGTCTATTGGCCAGAAAATGGCGCTAAACATGCGGGGAAGGAAATGCAATTGACTGGAGTGCCGCGTGGTGTTCGTCTCGAGTAACTAGCATCTCGAGTACCCTAATACTCGAACGAGCATCAAGCTCGGACCAGTGTGCTCGCTCATCTCTAGTTAAAAGTAATTGATGGGTGATTTTATGAGAATTATCTAAGCAATGTTCAGATATTGTTGTCATTTTTATGTTTTGTCATATATGTCCCAAAATCTGTCCCATCACGTTACATTGGCAGACATTCCCCTACCACCTTGGGGTTATCAGCACCACTACTGCTTCCTCTTATCTATGCCTATGCATATTTTAAGTGTCAGTCTTCACTGCAGCTTGCGAGATTGCTCTAGCACAAATAGAGCTGTAGTGCTTTTACTTGGAGCAAGAAGCATAAGTGGTTTTTGTCAGTATGATATCGTTTTTAAAAAAAATAAATCTTGTAGTTTACGTTCCAACGTCAGAGCTAGCTATTTTAATCAATTGATGCCAGTAATATAATGTTACTCAATGACAGGGACACAATGAAGACTGATGAGTTATGTAGCATCATTTTGGTTTCTTTCATTTCTGTTAATAAAATTGGGCTCACATTTCCCAGCTGGGCCATTGTAATCTGGCAGAATACCGGAATGTAGCGGCCCAGTGAACGGCTACTGCTGGCCTATCCTGAGGGTCAGTAGCCCATAACTGAACAACCCCCTTGTTACCCCTTGCTCCCAGTTCTTCTTTACCATCGGGGCTACATGGGATCCTTGTGCAACTCTGTGTGCAGTAGTGCCTGGAAATGGGAGAAGGTCGCAGCGGGGAGCAGTAAATGATATTCACTAACAAGGAAATGGGAACAGTAACCACTGAGCAGCCTGAAGATACTCTGTATTTTTTAATCACTAAGGCTGACTGTCCACGGACGATGCGGTACCCCGCGGCGAAGCTCCGCCGAATCTGCGCCGGTCAGCCCTATCTAATAGATAGGCTGACCGCAGTAAATCGGGGCAATTTGCAGCATGCTGCGAATTGCCCGCCATGAGCAGAGAATCGCAATGATTCTCCGCTCGTGGGCAGTTGCCGGCGCTTTCCATAGCAATGGCATGGGAAGCGTCGGCCGGCGTGATTCGCCGGCGGTAAACCACCAGCGAATACTCTTCCGTGAACAGAGGGCCTACATCCCACAGAACTAAATTGAGTCTCAGCATCCTAAAAATTAACCAATTGTTTGAGTTTTTTGTAGATTGTGGGGGGAATGACCACTCCTTTCCTGGGACATATCCGAGGAGGTTGGAGATGATGGCACTTGCTGTAATGCGTAGGACTGGCTTGATGGTAAGCATCGACCCGAGGTACACTCTTGGAATCTTATTCGATTTCACACCTTTTGCGGTGCAGTGGAAATTTTTGTTGGTCGTTTGTTGAACCATTGGGTAAATCAATCTAGATCACAGAAGCAGTGTTTTATTGTCTCTATACATAGTTCACACAGTTCTTCCTGGAGAGCCTCGACCTTAAGGTCACTCACTCAAGACCTAAAGGTTGCTGTCTCAATCCCTGCGTGGTTCAGGTAGTTTGCCCAAGGTTGACTCAGCCTTCCATCTGTAAAATGAATACCCAGCTTGCTAGGGGATAGAAGATGACTGGGGAAGGAAATGGCAAGCCACCCGCAAAAATAGTCGGCTTGCATCAGTGGACTTTGCCTACCTTATATCTCTGCCAGGATCACACCAAGGGTGCAATTCCTGTAACTTCAGAGAGTAGACACAGTGGATGGACTCTCCCTAACTGAGGTACGGCTGCTAACTTGGTATTACTCCAATTGGGTGTGGATACTTCTCTGTTGCTTAGATTGCAGGAACAGGTCTCTGAGGGAGACTATGACTGGTAGAAGAAAGAAGAATGGACCCCACATTGATGGGGTCTGGATAAACTCCTGTGCTTTCCCCGCACACTCTACACCATGATGTCACACCTGAGTCATGAGTTACCCCATCGCTCTGAGGAGGTACTGTGTGGTATAGTGTCTTCTGTTTGATTTGCCCCAGGGTTCAGCACTGCTGTGACCTGGTTTGTACTGGGCTGCATGGTATGCGCCTGTTATAATACAGACCAATTGGTCAATGTACCCATCTCCTCCTCACTGCGTTTCAGAGACTTTAGATGCCTGCATATAGCTGCCAGAGGTCGGGGTCTTGGAGTTTATATTGGTTTGCATAAACCTCTTCTCAATTAGAGGCATGGCTTGTAGAATAAAATAAAAATGCCAAAGCCACAGCGAAGAGATTGACCAATGAAGTAATTATACATATATATGTGCTGTGGAGGAAGCCTGAAGCCTGGAGCTGGTTCCTCTGTTACCTGTAACTACGCAAAGCTGAGTACAGCAGTTTTATATGTATGTCTTCTTGTTTTCTATGTTATTATAGGACTAAATAGTGGCTGAGGTACGAGGTCAGGTTCGTCCTTGTCAGGACGGTTAATCTGCTGGTTAGGCCGGTCCCCTCCCTGTTTTAGTTTATTAGAACAATAATGGTCAGAAGCGGCGCTCCAGTGGTATAATGGGAAAACAGAAAAGGCTTAATGGGGACTCACCGCAACTGAGCCGGTCCTTGGATTCAGTTTGTTAGTCCACGTGTGCCTCTAAAGTTGAGATATGGTTACTGTCAGGTCAACGGTCTTGAGACATCCCAGAGGGAGAGCAGCAGAGGAAGATAACTCCAAACGTATGTTTAAGGAGGAAGAAATTTGCAACCAGAACAAATAAAAATACTTCAGCGCTCCGTTGAGCTATCACGGTATATGTCAAGATCGTACATGTTTGGGGGTGCCCGATCTCCTGGCACCCCTCACTCAAAGGAAGCAGAAAACCCAATAGAGAGTGGCGTGTTCCTTTTTAGGTAAAAATGTAATATTTTAAAACAAATTAATAAATAATGCGACGCGTTTGGGCTTATGCTAAGCCTTCCTCAAGCATATGGAACAAGCTACCTCTATTTATAGTAAGGATACAACTGAAAAGAGACAGTCTGTCATTCCCACCCCTCATGGGCGGTGGCTCTCAATCAATAATATAATATGGTACATGTGTAACTCTCATATGATCTTACCCCAAGAGTGTGGACTTCCTCTCGCCAGCACTGATGATGCGTCATGTAATGATGCGCAGACAGTTAAGCGAGGCTGTTATAGTGGTGAATGGAGTCACTCCAGATAGCGTCCGCGTGGTAACACAGTGCCGTTCGTAGGAGTCGCTCCCTATGACCTCAGTAAGGGAATTCCGGATGCCCGGAGGGGTGGGGTTACATAGCGCTGTCAGTGGGGTGAATGGAGTCGCTCCAAGTAGCGTCCACATGGTAATGTAGTGCCATTCATAGGAGTCGCTCCCTATGACATCAATAAGGGAGTTCCGGATACTCGAGCGGGGCGGAGTTACATAGCGCTGTCAGTGGGGGACGTTCCTAGTGACGTCATTATGGTCACGTGGTATCCCGAGTGTGCAGAGGGAAGGGGAGGAGCAGGGAGAGAGGGGGCATGGTGGTATAGGCCCTCAATAAGGGAACATTTCTAGTGGCCTTATCATAGTCACATGGTATTAGAAAGCACTGCGTCGCTGGTAGCAATAACCACCGGCGACGTCGGAAGTGGTTTATAGCACAGTGCCGTAAATGAAGGGGCGTGTCTTGGTGATGTCAAAGAGTGTCACATGATGTCCCAGGGCATCCAAGCTGGAAGGGGGTGGGCAATGTGGCGTCACTAATAGAGATAGCTACCAGCGGCGTCAGTACAGTGCCGTGAGGGGCGTGATCACGTCCTAGACTGAGGACGTGTCATCATGTGATCACGCTGCCTAGGTTGCCAGGAGATCGGGCACCCCCAAACAAGTAAGATCTTGACATATACCGTGTGAGCTCAACGGAGCGCTGAAGTATTTCTATTTGTTCTGATTGCATGTTTTAGTTTATTAGGGAGAGTTTGTTCTCTTTATGTGGTTATTATTTTTGTACTGTTTGGTATGCAGTAGCGCGGTGTTTTCAGGTTATGTATCCAGAGTGTCTCGTGCAAACATGGCAACATGTACACATATGGTGTATCAGGAGTCATGGAAATAGTAGAGGTACACATTTGCTTGGTCCTCTACTCAGTCAGACCTCTGCCTGATCATCTGACTGAGTTGAGTCCCTGGGAAGTTCTGTTTGGTAGGGCCCCTGTAATAGGCCTATACTTTCTCCAGTCCCAATTAGGTAAAACCAGAAACGTTTAATACTATATAAGCCAGTGAATCAAAATGTGACTGTATATATGTATGTGTGTGTTACATGTGCTGCTGGGATCTGTAGTTCTAACTTTGTCAGCAGCACAGCTCCACAGGAGGTCAAGGGTTAATGATTCAGCTGGCTGGGTGTGGTACTTCCTGCTAGCCAATCTCCTGGGTCTGTGCTCACATATAAACCCTGCTATTGGCAGTCTCTGGCTGGTTCCAGAGTGAGCAGTCATGAATCCTTGTCTGAAGCTGGTCATGTACTGCTTGGCTGGATCTGCATTGTTCCCACTCAGACCTGTGTTTGCAAGTAGTGTCTCTCTGCTTCACTAAAGACAGTTTGGACACCTGTAGTCCTAGTCTGCAGTACATGCAGCCCCCTTTTCCTTCCCCCTTTACAGGTGCAGCCTCCAAACGTCTTATGTCTTACTCTGTGTGTCAGATGGTGGATCCCTGACACAGTTTCCTATGTCAGCTTGTGTGGCTGACAGTCTATTTCCCCTGTATGACGACACATGGACTTGCTGTGAGTTTCATCTGTGTGCATGTGAGTTCTGGGTGGAGTCCGTGTGGTTTCCACTATATGTTGTAGTCTGCTGTTAGCCTGTGCCTGTAAGCAGGTATCCTGTGCTCTGCCCTGTTCCTGTTGCAGCTGGCTGTGTGATCTGTGCTCTGTCCTGTTCCTGTTGCAGCTGGCTGTGTGATCTGTGCTCTGTCCTGTTCCTGTTGCAGCTGGCTGTGTGATCTGTGCTCTGTCCTGTTCCCCTTGCAGCTGGCTGTGTGATCTGTGCTCTGTCCTGTTGCAGCTGGCTGTGTGATCTGTGCTCTGTCCTGTTCCTGTTGCAGCTGGCTGTGTGATCTGTGCTCTGTCCTGTTCCTGTTGCAGCTGGCTGTGTGATCTGTGCTCTGTCCTGTTCCTGTTGCAGCTGGCTGTGTGATCTGTGCTCTGTCCTGTTGCAGCTGGCTGTGTGATCTGTGCTCTGTCCTGTTGCAGCTGGCTGTGTGATCTGTGCTCTGTCCTGTTGCAGCTGGCTGTGTGATCTGTGCTCTGTCCTGTTGCAGCTGGCTGTGTGATCTGTGCTCTGTCCTGTTGCAGCTGGCTGTGTGATCTGTGCTCTGTCCTGTTCCTGTTGCAGCTGGCTGTGTGATCTGTGCTCTGTCCTGTTGCAGCTGGCTGTGTGATCTGTGCTCTGTCCTGTTGCAGCTGGCTGTGTGATCTGTGCTCTGTCCAGTTCCAGTTACAGCTGGCTGTGTGATCTGTGCTCTGTCCTGTTCCCCTTGCAGCTGGCTGTGTGAACTTTGTCCGGTTCTGCTAGACTCGTGGTTAGTGTAGGGACTAGCGGTATAACCAGGAGCCGTGAAGTTTCCCGCTAGCTTCCTTGTTTTAAGCAATCTCTTTTTTATTCAAGAAATGAGTTATCGCTTACAATCAAAATAGATGGTCTTACAGAGTCAATGCCAGTGTGAATCATTCCTTTCCAACCAAAAGTACGAATATTACAGACTGAGAGAACAGCAAGATAAAGTGAATCAGCCAGTTCAGACCCTCGGCCCCCAAGAGTGGGTAAGGGTGAGGGCTTAGCTGCATGTCAGACAGTATTTATCACATAGGTTTACATTTAAAATAATCGGCAGAGTTATGCAGCATGTGTAGGTGAGCGCCACTTCCCCGTCTCAACGGGGCTTCATCCAAGTGTCTAGCCTCCGGGGTAGGGGGGGGGACCACTGGATGACAAGATCCTGTGTATCGCTTCGGTTGGTAGCACTCGCCCACCTACGCTACAACATCACGGCAACACTATTTGTAAGCAAGGGTGTGAAAACAGAACATAAAAAGCTTCCACGTTTTGTACAGAATTTCCACTAATACCTGGTATTTATATTCAGCTTATCTGTTACTAGTGGTTGCATTGTGGCTGCTGTATGCTATGCATTCTGGCTCTCTGTATCCTGCTCTGTCCCTGTCATGTGGCATGTGTATGTGTCCTGTTTGGGTGGAGTGGTTCCTAGGAGCAGCTAGGGCCCAGATCTGAAGACCGCTGGGCCGCCCTAATGGGCCATGTCATCCTCCTGTAGCAGAGGGTCAGTTGCCTGATACCCATGTGAATACCATGTGCAACCTGTGTGCGTCCATCCCATCCCAGTCCATTTTGGGTCACAATCGTGTGGGCCCCCATGCTTAGTTTGCCCACACGATCGTAACAGCGTGTCTCCGGACCTCTTCTATTAGCCTGAGGAAGAAGCGATGTAGGTTCAAAAGCTCGCTATGTCATCATGTCTTTTTTTTAATCCTTAGAAGGTCACATTGTTTCTCTTACTGAGAACAATCAAATTTTACTCCAATCCCGGCAGGAGAATCTCACTTCCCATGTGAGTGTTTTATTATTAGAGTTACCTGTCACTCATAAATGTGTTTTCCTCGATTCCAGATCCAGACTTAAAGATGTGTTTTAGGGTGACTGGGTTCAACAGAAGGACATATTGGGAAAAGGTTTGCAGCGGAGATTTGATGGACAATAACAGATCCAGTTGATGTCCGCCACTTCAGTCCAACTGAAAGGAAAAGATAATTGGGTCCATGCCAACCGCTGGATGCGAGTCTCCATCCGAGAGAAAGAACTGAATACCTGCTGGACTGCGCATATCTTATAGGTTATGGTTACAGCACCAGGGGTTGGGGCTAGAATAATATGTTAAAGAATAATATGTTAGAAAAGAATCGAGAGCATATGTGTGTTAGAAACCCTGAAGTACTTGTAGAAAATTAAGGAACTGTTTTATGTATACCCATGTTCCTATAATATCCTCCTCTATGCTTTTGTGTGTAAACCCCTCATTATGAAGTCATGTTAAAAAAAAAATTATGTGTATATGTATGTATTCTCCCAAAAATGGTTACACATGGCTTGGTGACCCCTGGTTAGTACTCGTGAACTGGGGATCATCATGCCATCAACATTTGTAGAGGAAAAAGTCCCACTATGGACTGTATCCCTCCTGGACAGGATGTGTGGAACTCACTGATAATGTTGTGCTTGTTTCATATCCCCTATGGGGAGTTCAATGGGCTACCCAATAAGATAGTATTAACCGGTTCCTGGTTCAGTGTATTTTGGGGTTATCGCCCATGCTTCCCTCTGAGCCCCCATTTTATCACACGAACGTGCAATGTTCATGCAATGTGTTTTTAAAAACTCCTATTGTCTATTATACGAGAAAATCGCAAATGGCAATGCGAGATTTTTCAAGAAAAAGCATTGCTGATGCTCAAACATCTCATGAGCACATGTGCGATTCTGATGCAATTTTCTTGCGGAAATATCGTGCTCACCATGAAGGAGGCCTGAAGTCGTGTCTGCAGAGCATTGCAGCCAACCTTGCTAACTCTATCCAATGACGGCTCCTCTTTAAATGTTCAGGCGTAATCCTTTAAATGGCAAACACTGGCTCCAGGCACTAATACGGTACATGCCGAGCTGTTGGCACCAAAGGTTGAAATAAGTCACTTAATTGATTCAAATACTCATTAGCATAAACATCTGTTTACCAATATGGGCCATCGGTAAATATAGACATTGCTAAATATGATCTGAAGTTAGCAGTATTTGGTGTTTGAGTACTTGGCACACACTCGGAGAGCCCTAGTGTATTACATGGACATGTTTTGTGCATAGTACATGATACCAATCTTTAGATTGAGCTTCAGTTGTGCCTCGTGCGGTGCACAAAAGTGATTGCGGCATGCACTGTCTTGGCATGTACATGCCCGGGTAGTGTATATGGATTGTCAGAACGCAGCAAGTATGCAATTCACTGCGTACTTGCTGAATGCTCCCACATGGGAGATGCGCCTGTGTTGTACTGTTTTTATTTTGGTGTTTTTTTTTCTTAATTAACTCTGGATCAACATTGGTGGGTAATAGGCTGAACTGGATGGACATGTTTTTTTCAGCCTGACATACTATGTTATGTTACTTGGACATAAGAGATTCGGCATTTATATGTTAGCTTTATTTCTCTTGGGATTTGAACCAAGGCGACCACAAACTCAAAAAGTTAGCTCTTGTATGTGATTCCCAGGAAGTGATCTCTTCAAAATGGAAGATCTGTGACACCCTGTCTCTCCAATGGGATACAGTGGGAACCTCTTTCTCTCTCCGATAGAGGGGCATGAGGATTTTAGGAGCGGAAATTAAGATGATAGGCAAGAATTTTTTGTTTCGCACCTCCAGCAGGCATTGGACAGCGGCAGGTTCACTCTGAACAAAGTGGCAGGCTTTTGTTCCATCTAGTGAGATTTTTATAGTTGTAAGGTGCATATGATAATATAAGGCAATATATTAGTAGAAAGTAATACCATGAAACGATGGGTCCGAGGGTGTGGGTATATTGGAGACAGGAGGCCGGATGACCCAGAGAAGCTTCCTATTTATAGACCCAGGTGTCGTATCAGCTGAGGTCTCCTCCTGAGGTTCATAGGAATGTCACCGCAGAGGGCATGCGGTCCTCTCTGGGATCTACAGGGGAAAATAGATCAGGAAGAGGGCCCAGCCAAGGGAAAACAGAGGAGTACCTAGAAAGAAATAAGATTGCTAGTTAAGAGTCTATTTATGTTTCGGAGTCCTGGTGTTAAGTTTCCATTTCGCAGACCTCTCTAATTGTGGAGTCTGGTGTTGGATTTGGACTGTCATTTGGAGGGATGTCCAATTTCTTTCAAGCATGTTTAAGGTCTTCTGGGGATCTGATGGAGATCTGTTGACCAAAAAAGGATAAAATAGGTCAGCACTTCCAAATAGAAATCCATAGACGCATGTTAAACCACGGCTGCAACATACAATAGAAGCAGAAACCAAAAAGTGGCCACAGACACAAAATAATAATCTAATGATAATAGTCTTTATTTGTATAGCGCAAAACATATCCTGCAGCGCTTACAAAAACAGGGGAATACAGAAAGAGAAAAGTACAAAAATAAAAAAACACGGTTACATAGTAATCAGTTGATGGAAACAATAGGGATGAGGGTCCTGCTCCAACGAGCTTACATACTACAAGTAATGGGGGGATACAGAAGGTAAAGGGGCTGGAGATGTGCATGGTATGGTGGGGTGGAGATGTGCCCGGTATGGTGGGGTGGAGATGTGCCCGGTATGGGGGGTGGAGAGTGTGGGATGCTATACACAAACAATTGTCAGACATTAAGCCGTGTGGTAGATGAATTGGTGTGACTACAGGGGGCGGTTGATGGCGGCTAGCAGGGTTGCAGTCACTAGGACAGAGAGCATGTTATCAGGCGGAGTACAGAGCGGTTTGGTTTAGGGGATATGGTATGCCTCCCTAAAGAGGTGCGTTTTTAGGGCATGCACTGATAGTTTTGGGTAGCACGTTCCAGCGGACTGATGCAGGTCTGGAGAAGTCTTGGAGGCGGGAATGACAGGTTCAAATTAAAGTGACACTCAGTCGGGTTTCGTTAGCAGAGCGGATGGCCCAGGTTGGGTGGTGGATTGAGATGAGGGAGGCAATGTAGGGCAGTGCAGTGATATGGAGAGCTTTATGGATGAAGGTAGTAAGTTTAAATTGAATTTTGTATCTGACGGGCAACAGTGACCGGCACAGGGCAGAGACGACTGAGTAGCGGCTGGACAGGAAGATGTGTACACGGTGAGGAAAGGGCAGATTCTTGCAATGTTCTTGAGGTGCAGCTGACATGTTCAGGCCAGAGATTGGATGTGAGGGGTAAAGGAGAGATCAGAGTTGAATATGACCCCAAGGCAGCGGGCGTGCTGGGAGTTATGGTGCCACACACTGAGATGGAGATGTCAGGAGGAGGTCGTTTAGTGGAGGGTGGAAACACCAGCAGGTCAGTTTTTGAGAGGTTTAGTTTTAGGTAGAGAGAGGACATGGTGTTATAGACAGCGGACAGACAGTGATGTTTTAGAAGAAAGGTGCAGAGATGTCACAGGAAGAGGTGTATAGCTGGGTGTTGTCAGCATAGAGGTGGTATTATATGCCAAATCTCCTGATGGTTTGTCCAATAGGGAGAAGAGACTTTTCTGAATGATAGCTTATTAGGCGGGAGTAAGCCAGGCGCTCTAGTAGTTTGGAGATGAAGGGGAGGTTGGAGATGGGTCGGTAGTTACTGACAAAACTAGGGTCGGGGCTAGTCTGAGATTGAGAAGTTATTTTCTGCCGGATGTCATTTTCTATTTAAAGTAAGCAGCCAGCTCTTCGGAGCCGAGATCAGTCACTTGAGGCTGCTGTTTAGGGCTGAGAAGGGAGTGAAAGGTATCAAAGAGCCATTTACGTTTGTGAGATAGTGAGGAGGCAAGAGAGGTGAAGTAGACTTGTTTGGCATGGTGGAGGGAAAGGTTGTAGGTTCTGAGCATGAATTTGTACTGGAGAAAGTTTGCGGGACGTTTGCGACTTTCTCCACAGTGGTTCAGCGCATCTAGAGCACCGCCGAATGAAGCACGTTTGAGGCGTGAGCCAGGGTTGCCAAGGTCTGCATCGGATGGCTTGGGTCAAGAGGGTGGGGGGTGGGGGGGTGGGGGGGGGTGGGCGCCACTTCATCTAGGGTATGTTTAGCAGTGGTGTTGTAGTGTGCAGCAGCCAAGAAGCGGCAGGAGAGGAGAGAGATAGAGGACAGAGAGGACTGTAGGGACTCAGCAAAGTCCTGGGAGTGAATAGCCTGAAGGTTCCTGTAAGTACAGTAGGTAGGTGGGTCTGGGGAGTACAGTAGGTAGGTGGGTCTGGGGAGATGCTAGGAAGTTTGACAGAGAAAGAAAGGAGGTTATGGTCCGAGAGTGGGAGAGGGGAATTAGTGAAGTTGGAAGCAGAGCAGAAACGAAGGAAGACCAGCTCAAGAGTATTGCCATCCCTGTGAGTGGGAGAGATCAAGGGAGGAGGTGAGCGATAGAAGCTGAGAGGCAAATGGAGAGATGGGGTCATTAGTGGGGATGTTAAAGTCTCCTAAGATGAGGGTTGAATTTCCAAAGGATAGGAAATAGGGGATCCAGGCAGCAAGGTGGTCTAGAAACAGGCGAGGAGCACCTGGGGGGCGGTAGATAACAGACACTCGCATGGACAGCGGATGGAAAAGTTGTAGCATATGTACCTCAAACAATGAAAAAGTGAGTGAGGGTACGGGAGGATGACTTGGTAGGCACTTTTCAGGGAGAGAAGAGCACCTACTCCTCCACCTCACCTGTCATCTAGTCTTGGGGTATGGGAGAACTGCAGGCCATGTCAGACACAGCAGCAGGGAAGGCCGTGTCAGACTGCTGTATCCACATTTGTGTGAGAGCTAGCAGGTTTAGAGATTTTGTAGTAAAAAATTCATGGATGGTGGGGAGTTTATTGCATGCTGACTGGCAGTTCCAGAGCGCATATTTAACCCTTTCCAATTCACTGTTTGACGTCTAAAGACATTATGATTTAAGGCTGTACAGCTCTGATGTTGGAAGACGTCCGTCGGGGTTCTCTTACTGTATATTGCCAGACTCTTTGCTGTCGGAGCCTATCCAATGTGTCACCTCATGCCGTACTGGCTTTAGCCAGCATATAGTGCTGTTGTATAATGGCAGAAAAAGAGTAAGCCTCCTAGGAAAACCAGGATACAAATTGGATTGGTAAGGGTTAAAGGAGACAGCGGAGGGTATGCATGGGCTAGCAGTAGGGCTTGAGGGGTCTCTAATTGAGTTAGGTAAGAGCAGTAGAGGGTGGGCCAGGATTGGGAGAAATATCCCAACCTGCTAGTAACAGCAGGATAGCAAGGGTGAGCAGATGGTTAGGAGATTTATGAGGGCAGCTGTTATGTTTCTCAGTGGCATTAGGGGGTTTGTGGCTTTGTAAGAAAGTGAAGAGTGCATGCAAACTGTACATGGGTGAGGATAGGAGATAGGGGCGGATGTGAATAGATTGCCCCAGAGGTGGGCGTTGGAAAGAGGGTCTGAAACTGACAGCAAGAATGAGGACAGAGGTGACAGTATTAGTGATAACTTTGAAGTGCAAGGCATTTAGGCAGAGTTTGTGCCCTACCTGTCTCCTGCCCTGTTGAACTGCCATTTTCAAACTGCATAAAACACTTGATTCAGCTCACACTTTATACAGCTCATATTCGCGAGGCGGCCACTAGACTATCATGCTTACACTGATTTTATAATGAAAGTCAAGGTACCACTAGGAAACAGATGACAGTGGCTAATCAAGTTCCGTTTGAATAAGCAGCTGACTTTAGCATTGCAAACCTACTGACCAAAAGGCAGGGGAATTTATTTATTGCTCTCCTTAGATAAGGCAAGCATCTCAGCAAGGATGGGTGAAGATGATATGGGAGAGGTGGATGGCAGAAATGACTTAAAGTAAAGTTTCATTTAGCCAGTAAAACGTACCAAAACTGCAGACAGGAAAAATGCAATATACACAAGTCACAGCGCAATCAGCACAAATGGTTTAACCAGAGGGTAATAGCAGAGAGGGTTCAGCTTGGAGTGGGGTGATGCAGAAAGACGTACCAAAAATGTAGACAGGAAAAATTGTTATCAGAAATATACATACCTATATGATAGGGAAATTCAATCATTCCATCAATATGCTGTGAGGCTTCAAATCAGAGGTGGTTATGGCGGCCTCCGTGAGAAAGCAGTGACACAGACAGGTCTAAGTGCAAAGCAATCTACCTTTATTACATGTCACAACTTATATAGTAATATGACACAGAGCGGTCTTTATTAGAGATGAGCGAACGTACTCGTCCGAGCTTGATACTGCAGTGAGTGGCTGGCGAGATCAGGTGTCACCCGAGTATAAAAATCGGCCCCTCCCGCGGCTCGCCACAGATGCTTTCTGACAGAGATCAGGGACTGTGCTGCTGATGCCGGAGCTGCTATAGGGAGAGTGTTAGGAGTGATTTTAGGCTTCAAGAACCCCAACGGTCCTTCTTAGGGCCACATCTCACCGTGTGCAGTACTGTTGAGGCTGCTTTTAGCAGTGTTGCACAATTTTTTTTTTTTTGTATATCGACCGTGCAGAGCATTGAGTCTGCAGTCTGCAGTCATTGTGCAGAGTATAGCACCAGTACTGGTGAGGCAGGGAAAGAGATATTCAGGCTATATAGGCAGTGGGCTTTTTCCAAAAAATTGGGGAAAAATACTATATTTGGGCTGCCTGTGACCGTCTTCAGTTTACTGCGTGTCTGCTGGGGGTAGTAGTCCTAATTAATACACAGCTAAGCGTTACAGCAGGCTTGCGCAAAATTGTTTCCTGGATCTGCTGTCTCTGTTACATCAGCGCCGTCATCCCGCCAGAGGGAAACAGTATACATAATATTATACGCTGCTTACAGTATCTATCTGCTGGGGGTAGTAGTCCTAATTAATACGCAGCTAAGCGTTACAGCAGCCTTGCGCAAAATTGTTTCCTGGATCTGCTGTGCGTTCCGTAAGGGAAGTCAGCCTCCAACCACAGACCAATAAGCAGCACATTTAATTACAGCGTTCTGTTTCTGCACTACTGGTAATACAGCATGCTGAGGGGTAGGGGTAGGCCTAGAGGACGTGGACGCGGGCGAGGACACGGAGGCCCAAGTCAGGGTGTGGGCACAGGCCGAGCCAGTGCGGTGGCCAGGGGTAGAGGCAGGGCCAGACTGAATAATCCACCAACTGTTTCCCAAAGCGCCCCCTCGCGCCATGCCACCCTGCACAGGTCAAGGTGCTCTACGGTGTGGCAGTTTTTCACACAGACGCCTGACGACCGACGAACAGTGGTGTGCAACCTTTGTCGCGCCAAGATCAGCTGGGGAGGCACCACCACCAGCATGCGCAGGCATATGATGGCCAAGCACCCCACAAGGTGGGACGAAGGCTGTTCACCGCCTCCGGTTTGCACCACTGCCTCTCCCCCTGTGCCCCAACCTGCCACTGAGATCCAACCCCCCTCTGAGGACACAGGCACTACCGTCTCCTGGCCTGCACCCACACCCTCACCTCCGCTGTCCTCGGCCCCATCCAGCAATGTCTCTCAGCGTAGCGTCCAGATGTCGCTAGCGCCACTGTTTGAGCGCGAGCGCAAGTACGCCGCCACGCACCCGCACGCTCAAGCGTTAAACGTGCACATTGCCAAATTGATCAGCCTGGAGATGCTGCCGTATAGGCTTGTGGAAACAGAGGCTTTGAAAAGCATGATGGCGGCGGCGGCCCCGCGTTACTCGGTTCCCAGTCGCCACTACTTTTCCCGATGTGCCTTCCCAGCCCTGCACGACCACATCTCCCGCAACATTGTACGCGCCCTCACCAACGCGGTTACTGCCAAGGTCCACTTAACAATAGACACGTGGACAAGCACAGGTGGGCAGGGCCACTATATCTCCCTGACGGCACATTGGGTGAATTTAGTGGAGGCTGGGACAGAGTCAGAGCCTGGGACCGCTCACGTCCTACCCACCCCCAAAATTGCGTGCCCCAGCTCGGTGGTGGTATCTGCGGCGGTGTATGCTTCCTCCACTAAACCACCCTCCTCCTTCTCCTCCTACGCAACCTCTGTCTCGCAATCAAGATGTGTCAGCAGCAGCACGTCGCCAGCAGTCGGTGTCGCGCGGCATGGCAGCACAGCGGTGGGCAAGCGTCAGCAGGCCGTGCTGAAACTACTCAGCTTAGGAGAGAAGAGGCAGATGGCCCACGAACTGCTGCAGGGTCTGACAGAGCAGACCGACCGCTGGCTTGCGCCGCTGAGCCTCCAAGCGGGCATGGTCGTGTGTGACAACGGCCGTAACCTCGTGGCGGCTCTGCAGCTCGGCAGCCTCACGCACGTGCCATGCCTGGCCCATGTCTTTAATTTGGTGGTTCAGCGCTTTCTGAAAAGCTACCCCCACTTGTCATACCTGCTCGGAAAGGTGCGCCAGCTCTGCGCACATGTCCGCAACTCCAAGACGGACGCTGCCACCCTGCGGACCCTGCAACATCGGTTTCATCTGCCAGTGCACCGATTGCTGTGCGACGTGCCCACACGGTGGAACTCTACGCTCCACATGTTGTCCCGGCTCTATGAGCAGCGTAGAGCTATTGCGGAATACCAACTCCAACATGGGCGGCGTAGTGGGAGTCAGCCTCCTCAATTCTTTACAGAAGAGTGGGCCTGGTTGGCAGACATCTGCCAGGTCCTTGGAAACTTTGAGGAGTCTACCCAGATGCTGAGCGGGGATGCTGCAATCATTAGCGTCACCATTCCTCTGCTATGCCTCTTGAGAAGTTCCCTGCAAAGTATAAAGGCAGACGCTTTGCAATCGGAAATGGAGGCGGGGGAAGACAGTATGTCGCTGGATAGTCAGAGCACCCTCATGTCTATATCTCAGCGTGTTGAGGAGGAGGGGGAGGAGCATGAGGAGGAGGGGGAAGAGACAGCTTGGCCCACTGCTGAGGGTACACATGCTGCTTGCCTGTCATCCTTTCAGCATGTATGGCCAGAGGAGGAGGAGGAGGGGGAGGAGCATGAGGAGGAGGGGGAAGAGACAGCTTGGCCCACTGCTGAGGGTACAGATGCTGCTTGCCTGTCATCCTTTCAGCGTGTATGGCCAGAGGAGGAGGAGGAAGAGGAGGAGGAGGAGGAGGAGGAGGAGGTGGATCCTGAAAGTGATCTTCCGAGTGAGGACAGCCATGTGTTGCGTAGAGGTACCCTGGCACACATGGCTGACTTCATGTTAGGATGCCTTTCTCGTGACCCTCGCGTTACACGCATTCTGGCCACTACGGATTACTGGGTGTACACACTGCTCAACCCATGGTATAAGGAGAGCCTTTCCACTCTCATTCCCGAAGAGGAAAGGGGTTCGAGAATGATGCTATTCCACAGGGCGCTGGTGGACAAACTGATGGTAAACTTCCCATCCGACAGCGCTAGTGGCCGAAGGCGCAGTTCCGCGGCCCAGGTAGCAGGGGAGGCGCAGAGATCAGGTAGCATGTACAGCGCAGTGAGGGGAACATTATCCAAGGCCTTTGCCAGCTTTATGGCTCCCCAGCAAGACTGTGTCACCGGTCCCCAGTCAAGGCTGAGTTGGCGGGAGCACTGTAAAAGGATGGTGAGGGAGTACGTAGCCGATCGCACGACCATCCTCGGTGACGCCTCTGCCCCCTACAACTACTGGGTGTTGAAGCTGGACACGTGGCCTGAACTCGCGCTGTATGCCCTGGAGGTGCTTGCTTGTCCTGCGGCTAGCGTCTTGTCAGAAAGTGTGTTTAGTGTGGCTGGGGGAATCATCACGGATAAGCGTACCCACCTGTCAACCGACAGCGCCGACAGGCTTACACTCATCAAGATGAACAAAGCCTGGATTTCCCCAGACTTCTCTTCTCCACCAGTGGACAGCAGCAATACCTAAACAATACATAGGCTGCACCCGCGGATGGAAGCATTGTTCTCTATCACCATCCAAAACGGGGACCTTTTAGCTTCATCAATCTGTGTATAATATTCCTCCTCCTCCTCCTCCTCCTGCTCCTCCTCCTGAAACCTCACGTAATCACGCCGAACGGGCAATTTTTTTAGGCCCACAAGGCTCAGTCATATAATTTTTCTAAACAATTTTTATACGTTTCAATGCTCATTAAAGCGTTGAAACTTTCACCTGAACCAATTTTTATTTTTACTGGGCTGCCTCCAGGCCTAGTTACAAATTAAGCCACATTAACCAAAGCGATTAATGGGTTTCACCTGCCCTCTTGGTTGGGCATGGGAAATTTTTCTCCGGTACATTAGTACTGTTGGTACACCAATTTTTGGGGCCCTCGCCTACAGTGTAATTCAATTAATTTTTAGCCCACCTGCATTACAGCTGACGTTACATCAGCTGTGTTGGGCACTGCAATGGGATATATTTATCTACTGCCGGTGGCTTCCAGGGAGCCACCCATGCTGTGGGTCCACAGGGAGTTGTAACTGCATCTGTCCACTTCTAAAGAACCCCAGTCTGACTGGGGCATGCAGTGTGGGCCGAAGCCCACCTGCATTAAACATGACATTATTACCTCAGCTGTGATGGGCAATGCAATAGGATATATTTATGTACCGCCGGTGGCTTCCTGGCACCCACCCATGATGTGGGTCCACCGGGAGTTGTAACTGCATGTGTCCACTTCTAAAGAACCCCAGTCTGACTGGGGCATGCAGTGTGGGCCGAAGCCCACCTGCATTAAACATGACATTATTACCTCAGCTGTGATGGGCAATGCAATGGTATATATTTATCTACCGCCGGTGGGTTCCAGGGAGCCACCCATGCTGTGGGTCCACAGGGAGTTGTAACTGCATGTGTCCACTTCTAAAGAACCCCAGTCTGACTGGGGCATGCAGTGTGGGCCGAAGCCCACCTGCATTAAACATGACATTATTACCTCAGCTGTGATGGGCAATGCAATGGGATATATTTATGTACCGCCGGTGGCTTCCTGGTCCACAGGGACTTCACAATAGGGAGTTGTACCTGCCTGTGTCTATGAATTAAAAAGCCCGGTCAGGTTGGGGCATGCAGTGTGGGCCGAAGCCCACCTGCATTTAATCTGACGTTAGCTCTGCTGTCCAGGGCACTGCAATGGGATACATTTATGTACAGCCGGTGGGTTCCAGGGAGCCACCCATGCTGTGGGTGCACACGGAATTCCCATTGCGGAGTTGTACCTGCCTGTGACTATTTATAAAAAACCGCGGTCTGACTGGGGCATGCAGACACCTTGACAGAATGAATAGTGTGTGGCACATAGGTTCCCCATTGCTATGCCCACGTGTGCAGCTCCAGATGGAAGTGGCACAGGATTGGATTTCTCATTGCTTATGTACAGCATTGTGGACTATCGCCCCGCCCCTTTTAAAGAGGGTCGCTGCCTAGCCGTGCCAACCTCTGCAGTGTGTGCCTGCGGTTCCTCCTCATGGCAGACGCACTTATAAATAGACATGAGGGCGGTGTGGCATGAGGGCTGGGCAGGGACAGTTTGGTGTGCGCTGTGGACACTGGGTCGTGGGGGGGGGGGGTTGGAGCATGTAACCCAGGAGAAGTGGCAGCGGAGTGTCATGCAGGCAGTGATTGTGCTTTGTTGGAGGTAGTGTGGTGCTTAGCTAAGGTGTGCCATGCTAATGAGGGCTTTTCAGAAGTAAAAGTTGTTAAGAGGGGGGGGGGGGGGGGGCACTCTTGCCGCTATTGTGGCTTAATAGTGGGACCTGTGAACTTGAGATGCAGCCCAACATGTAGCCCCTCGCCTGCCCTATCCGTTTCTGTGTCGTTCCCATCACTTTCTTGAATTGCCCAGATTTTCACAAATGGAAACCTTAGCGAGCATCGGCGATATACAAAAATGCTCGGGTCGCCCATTGACTTCAATGGGGTTCGTTACTCGAAACGAACCCTCGAGCATCGCGAAAAGTTCGTCTCGAGTAACGAGCACCCGAGCATTTTGGTGCTCGCTCATCTCTAGTCTTTATGCCTGATAAACTTGTTTTCACATAAACATATTGTTGCTTGGAGATGTTCTCTTAGATTGTAAAACTTTTCACATTCCGTTAGCAGTTCCAGTTAAACAGGATATGCGGTTAGTAGATTTTGCTGAGTTGCACTGCTAGCAGTTTGCCCAAAAAATCCTGTTTGGCTGTGTCAAGAAATGGTAGACAAATTCATATTCAGGCCTGAAACCTTCACACTATAATAAATCCTCCAACCACATTACCTAATGCAAGGTTCTTGGTATATAATTTGATCATGTTGGCCCATCTACCAACGGCCAGGGGACCAAGGTTTCAGATGGGTCCTAATGCTAATACCAGGTGGTAAATCTTAATCTGGGAAAGATGGGTACTGTCCTTGCATGTTGCTCCTTTTGGCTAGCGTACTTGGACCAATGTCTTGAAATAGTAATATCTTGTGGTTTCTGAACAAAATGTCCTGAGATTCTCGGAAGTTTGGAAAGATAGTGGAGGTGTCTATGTAGCTGGGTTCTGAGGATGAGGGTTTGGGTCACAGGGCCCTATGGATGCACTCAATTATTATGCTACCCGATCTCTCGTTAACCAGTAAGAATTGGAAAAATTGTGAGGCAGCAGATTTTAGAGCTTCAGTTGCTGTGGTTTCTGGAAAGCGGATATTTTTCTGTCTGCTTCTGTTTTCTTGATCTTCCAAAGTTAACAGAGCTTGGTTTAAATGGTCTTGTTGTGCTAGTAAAGTGGTCTGGATGGCTTCACTGTGTTGCAGGAGTTCCGGATGAGAGTTTTCAGTTCTTCGACTCTGTGACCCATATGTTTAACATCTGTCTTAATGTCCGCCAGTTCTTTGAGAATTGGGGAGAAAGCTTGCGCCAGTATTTTTTTAATAATGGAGTGTAAAATTGGGCCGCTTTCTACGTCTTCATTGTGCTCAGACGTGACCGAGATGCATTCCATGTCCGAGTCTTCCAAGTCCTGATCAGGCAGACTTTCATATACAGGTTTGTTTTTTGTACAGCAGGAGAGTTGTGCTTCTTTTTTAGGTTTTTGTCCATTTCTGCTTGACTTTTGATTGTTTTTGGTGTGTCTGTTGGCAGGTCATACACAGCGATGGGAAGTCTGTGTGCACCCACAGCATAGTTGGGTCCTAGGCAACCCAAGACATGAACAATAAAGAAATCAGAGTGGCCAAACATGGCAGACATACACTGCGCCGAGGACATAGGCCTCGGCCAACAGCTTCAGCAATCGTAGGCATGAAGCGGACTTCAATGCTAGTACACCTGTGAAGGTCTTATTAAATCAGTTACGTTTTTTTTCTCCACTCCAAAGACTGGATTAGCCAGGAAAAAGTTCCACAGGCCCAACCTGGCACAGTTGCAGTTCCCCCGGGACATAGGCCTTGGCCAACGGCTTCAGCAATCGTAGGCATGAAGCGGACTTCGATCCTAGTACACCTGTGAAGGTCTCATTAAATCAGTTACGTTTTCTTTCACCGCTCCAAAGACTGGATTAGCCAGGAAAAAGTTCCATAGGCCCAACCTGGCACAGTTGCAGTTCCCCCGGGACATAGGCCTCGGCCAACGGCTTCAGCAATCGTAGGCATGAAGCTGACTGCGATGCTAGTACACCTGTGAAGGTCTCATTAAATCAGTTACGTTTTCTTTCACCACTTCAAAGACTGGATTAGCTAGGAAAAGGTTCCACGGGCCCAACGTGGTGCAGTTGCAGTTCCCCCGGGACGTAGGCCTCGGCCAACAGCTTCAGCAATCATAGGCATGAAGCGGACTTCGATGCTAGTACACCTGTGAAGGTCTCATTAATGCAGTTACGCTCCTCTCCTTTTGCCCAAACAAGTTTCTCAGATAACTGTGGTAACACAAGAGAAAATACATGATGCGCATTGCTGATCCCCTGACCCCAAGCAGGAGGAGGAGGTGGCCTTACAAGGCCAAGAAACCATGACCAGGATCCTCTGTAGCCTGTGTGGGAAGGATGTGAGCAAACACCTTGTGAGACCCAAGGTGCCACGACTGACATAGCAATGGGAAGTCCATGTGCCCACACACTATTCATTCCATCTAGGTGTTGGATAGCTCTAGCGACACCGCAAGGGGAAAGGCATCTGCACTATGCAACCTACCCAAGTCAGTCAGTGACTTTGTGCCAGATAGGCAAATCACCACTATGGGAAGTCTGTGTGCACCCACAGCATAGGCCAGCCGAAGGAACCCAAAGACAGTAGTAAACATAAAGAAATGATAGTGCCCAGACATGCCAGACTTTCACTGTGCCGAGGACATAGACCTCTGCACACACCCTCAGCAATCGTGGGCATAGAGCGGACATAGGCCTCGGCCAACAGCTTCAGCAATCATAGGCATGAAGCGGACTTCGATGCTAGTACACCTGTGAAGGTCTCATCAATGCAGTAACGCTCCTCTTCTTTGGCCCAAACCAGTGTCTCAGATAGCTGTGGTAACACGGGAGAAAATACATGATACCCAGCACTGATCCCCTGACCACAAGCAGGAGGAGGAGGTGGCATTACAAGCCCAAGACACCATGACCAGAACCCACTATAGTATGTGTGGGAAGCATGTTAGCGGGCCCAGGGTCAGGCTCAGTTCCGAGTCTCCACCTTGTGTGACCCAAGGTGCCCTGAGTTACATAGCAATGGGAAATCCATGTGTCCCAACACAGATAGCTCAACACTGGAAGGGGCAGTCTTTGAGTTCCTTGGCCTAGCATATGCTGTAAGTGCACAAAGAGTGTATTACACAGGAGGAAATCGGAGTGCCCAACCATGGGAGAGTTTCGCCCTGCCGAGCAACTTGGCCTCGGCCAGCAATTCTGGCCTAGTCAGTCACTGTATTGTTTCTGCCACATAGGTAAAACACCGCGATGGGAAGACTTAGTGCACCCATAGTATAGACAGACCCCTGTAACATTCCTGTAGCAAAGGTATAAACAGACCCCAATAACATTTCTGTAGCACGAGTATAGGCAGATCCCTGTAGCATTTCTGTAGTGAACGTATAGACAGACTCCAGTAACATTTCTGTAGCAGCAGTATAGGCAGACCCCTGTAACATTTTTGTAGCTACAGTATTGGCAGACCCCAGTACCATTTCTGTAGTAGAAGTAGAGGCCGACCCCAGTAACATTTCTGTAGCAGCAGTATAGGCAGACCCCAGTACTATTTCTGTAGTAGAAGTATTGGCAGACCCCAGTACCATTTCTGTAGTAGAAGTATAGGCAGACCCCAGTAACATTTCTGTAGCAGCAGTATAGACCGACCCCAGTACCATTTTTGTAGCAGCAGTATAGGCAGACCCCAGTATCATTTCTGTAGTAGAATTAGAGGCCGACCCCAGTAACATTTCTGTAGCAGCAGTATAGGCAGACCCCAGTACCATTTCTGTAGTAGAAGTATTGGCAGACCCCAGTACCATTTCTGTAGTAGAAGTATAGGCAGACCCCAGTAACATTTCTCTAGCAGCAGTATACACAGACCCCTGTAAAATTTCTGTAGCAGCAGTATAGGCAGACCCCTGTAACATTTATGTAGCAGCTGTATAGGCAGAGCCCAGTACCATTTCTGTAGTAGAAGTATAAGCAGACCCCAGTAACATTTCTTTAGCAGCAGTATAAGCAGACCCCTGTTACATTTATGTAGTAGAAGTATAGGCAGACAGCACTTCCATTTTTGTAGCTGCAGTATAGGCGGACCCAAGTACCATTTCTGTAGTAGGAGTATAGGCAGACGCCAGTAACATTTCTGTAGCAGCAGTATAGGCAGACCTCTGTAACATTTCTGTAGTAGCATTATAGGCAGACCCCTGTAACATTTTCGTAGCAGAAGTAAAGGCAGAACCCTGTAACCTTTATGTGGCAGAAGTATAGACCTACCCCAGTAACATTTCTCTAGCAGAAGTATAGGCAGACCCCTGTAACATTTATGTGACAGACGTATAGGCAGACCCCAGTAAAATTCTTGTAGCAGAAATATAGGCAGACCCCTGTAACTAGAGATGAGCGAGCACCAAAATGCTCGGGTGCTCGTTACTCGGAACGAACTTTTCGCGATGCTCGAGGGTTCGTTTCGTATAACGAACCCCATTGAAGTCAATGGGCGACCCGAGCATTTTTGTATTTCGCCGATGCTCGCTAAGGTTTCCTTGTGTGAAAATCTGGGCAATTCAAGAAAGTGATGGGAACGACACAGTAATGGACAGGGCAGGCGAGGGGCTACATGTTGGGCTGCATCTAAAGTTCACTGGTCCCACTATTAAGCCACAATAGCGGCAAGAGTGGGCCCCCCCCCTCCCAAAAACTTTTACTTCTGAAAAGCCCTCATTAGCATTGCATACCTTAGCTAAGCACCACACTACCTCCAACAAAGCACAATCACTGCCTGCATGACACTCCACTGCCACTTACTGGCTTACATGCTGCCCAACCGCCCCCCCTCCCCCCCACAGCGCACACCAAAGTGTCCCTGCGCAGCCTTCAGCTGCGCTCATGCCACGCCACACTCATGTCTATTTAGAAGTGCGTCTGCCATGAGGAGGAACCGCAGGCACACACTGCAGAGGGTTGGCACGGCTAGGCAGCGACCCTCTTTAAAAGCGGCGGGGCGATAGCCCACAATGCTGTACAGAAGCAATGAGAAATAGAATCCTGTGCCACCGCCATCAGGAGCTGCACACGTGGGCATAGCAATGGGGAACCTATGTGCCACACACTATTCATTCTGTCAAGGTGTCTGCATGCCCCAGTCAGACCGCGGTTTTTAATTCATAGACACAGGCAGGTACAACTCCCTATTGTGAAGTCCCTGTGGACCGACAGCATGGGTGGCTCCCTGGAACCCACCGGCGGAACATAAAAATATCCCATTGCATTGCCCATCACAGCTGAGGTAGTAATGTCATGCTTAATGCAGGTGGGCTTCGGCCCACACTGCATGCCCCAGTCAGACTGGGGTTCTTTACAAGTGGAAACAGATGCATTTATAATTCCCTGTGGACCCACAGCATGGGTGGGTGCCAGGAAGCCACCGGCGGTACATAGAAATATCCCATTGCATTGCCCAACACAGCTGAGGTAGTAATGTCGTGCTTAATGCAGGTGGGCTTCGGCCCACACTGCATGCCCCAGTCAGACTGGGGTTCTTTACAAGTGGACAGATGTAGGTTAAACTCCGTGTGCACCTACAGCATGGGTGGCTCCCTGGAACCCACCGGCGGTACATAAAAATATCCCATTGCATTGCCCAACACAGCGGATGTAACGTCAGCTGTAATGCAGGTGGGCTAAAAATTCATTTGATTACACTGTAGGCGAGGGCCCCCAAAAATTGCTGTATCAACAGTACTAATGTACATCCAAAAAATTGGCAATGGCCAACCAAGAGGGCAGGTGAAACCCATTAATCGCTTTGGTTAATGTGGCTTAAGTGGTAACTAGGCCTGGAGGCAGCCCAGTTTAACGAAAAATTGGTTCAAGTTAAAGTTTCAACGCTTTTAAGAGCATTGAAACGTATAAAAATTGTTTAGAAAAATTATATGAGTGAGCCTTGTGGGCCTAAGAAAAATTGCCCGTTCAGCGTGATTACGTGAGGTTTCAGGAGGAGGAGCAGGAGGAGGAGGAATATTAGACACAGATTGATGAAGCAGAAATGTCCCCGTTTTGGATGGTGAGAGAGAACGTAGCTTCCATCCGCGGGTGCAGCCTACGTATTGCTTACGTATCGCTGCTGTCCGCTGGTGGAGAAGAGAACTCTGGGGAAATCCAGGCTTTGGTCATCTTGATAAGTGTAAGCCTGTCGGCACTGTCGGTTGACAAGCGGCTACGCTTATCTGTGATGATTCCCCCAGCCGCACTAAACACCCTCTCCGACAAGACGCTAGCCACAGGGCAAGCAAGCACCTCCAGGGCATACAGCGCGAGTTCAGGCCACGTGTCCACCTTCGACACCCAGTAGTTGTAGGGGGCAGAGGCGTCACCGAGGACGGTCGTGCGATCGGCTACGTACTCCCTCACCATCCTTTTACAGTGCTCCCGCCGACTCAGCCTTGACTGGGGACCGGTGACACAGTCTTGCTGGGGAGCCATAATGCTGGCAAAGGCCTTGGAGAATGTTCCCCTGCCTGCGCTGTACATGCTGCCTGATCTCTGCGCCTCCCCTGCTACCTGGCCCTCGGAACTGCGCCTTCTGCCACTAGCGCTGTCGGATGGGAAGTTTACCATCAGTTTGTCCGCCAGGGTCCTGTGGTATAGCATCACTCTCGAACCCCTTTCCTCTTCGGGAATCAGAGTGGAAAAGTTCTCCTTATAGCGTGGGTCGAGCAGTGTGTACACCCAGTAATCTGTAGTGGCCAGAATGCATGTAACGCGAGGGTCACGAGAAAGGCATCCTAACATGAAGTCCGCCATGTGTGCCAGAGTACCTGTACGCAACACATGGCTGTCCTCACTAGGAAGATCACTTTCAGGATCCTCCTCCTCCTCCTCTTCCTCCTCCTCAGGCCATACACGCTGAAAGGATGACAGCCAAGCAGCATCTGTACCCTCAGCAGTGGGCCAAGCTGTCTCTTCCCCCTCCTCCTCATCCTCCTCATGCTCCTCCTCCTCCTCCTCAACGCGCTGAGATATAGACAGGCGGGTGCTCTGACTATCCAGCGACATACTGTCTTCCCCCGGCTCTGTTTCCGAGCGCAAAGCGTCTGCCTTTATGCTTTGCAGGGAACTTCTCAAGAGGCATAGCAGAGGAATGGTGACGCTAATGATTGCAGCATCGCCGCTCACCACCTGGGTAGACTCCTCAAATGTTCCAAGGACCTGACAGATGTCTGCCAACCAGGCCCACTCTTCTGAAAATAATTGAGGAGGCTGACTCCCACTGCGCCGCGCAAGTTGAAGTTGGTATTCCACTATAGCTCTACGCTGCTCATAGAGTCTGGCCAACATGTGGAGCGTAGAGTTCCACTGTGTGGGCACGTCGCACAGCAGTCGGTGCACTGGCAGATTAAACCTATGTTGCAGTGTCCGCAGGGTGGCAGCGTGCGTGTGGGATTTGCGGAAATGTGCGCAGAGCTGGCGCACCTTTCCGAGCAGGTATGACAAGTGGGGGTAGCTTTTCAGAAAGCGCTGAACCACCAAATTAAAGACATGGGCCAGGCATGGCACGTGCGTGAGGCTGCCGAGCTGCAGAGCCGCCACCAGCTTACGGCCGTTGTCACACACCACCATGCCTGGTTGGAGGCTCAGCGGCGCAAGCCAACGGTCGGTCTGCTCTGTCAGACCTTGCAGCAGTTCGTGGGCCGTGTGCCTCCTATCTCCTAAGCTGAGTAGTTTCAGCACGGCCTGCTGACGCTTGCCCACCGCTGTGCTGCCACGCCGCGTGACACCGACTGCTGGCGACGTACTGCTGACACATCTTGATTGCGAGATAGAGGTTGCGTTGGAGGAGGAGGAGGAGGAAGGTGCTTTAGTGGAGGAAGCATACACCGCCACAGATACCACCACCGAGCTGTGGCCCGCAATTCTGGGGGTGGGTAGGACGTGAGCGGTCCCAGGCTCTGACTCTGTCCCAGCCTCCACTAAATTCACCCAATGTGCCGTCAGGGAGATATAGTGGCCCTGCCCGCCTGTGCTTGTCCACGTGTCTGTTGTTAAGTGGACCTTGGCAGTAACCGTGTTGGTGAGGGCGCGTACAATGTTGCGGGAGACGTGGTCGTGCAGGGCTGGGACGGCACATCGGGAAAAGTAGTGGCGACTGGGAACCGAGTAGCGCGGGGCCGCCGCCGCCATCATGCTCTTGAAAGCCTCCGTTTCCACAAGCCTATACGGCAGCATCTCCAGGCTGATCAATTTGGCTACGTGCACGTTTAACGCTTGAGCGTGCGGGTGCGTGGCGTCATACTTGCGCTTGCGCTCAAACTGTGGCACTAGCGACGTCTAGACGCTGCGCTGAGAGACATTGCTGGATGGGGCCGAGGACAGCGGAGGTGAGGGTGTGGGTGCAGGCCAGGAGACGGTAGTGCCTGTGTCCTCAGAGGGGGGTTGGATCTCAGTGGCAGGTTGGGGCACAGGGGGAGAGGCAGTGGTGCAAACCGGAGGCGTTGAACGGGCATCGTCCCACCTTGTGGGGTGCTTGGCCATCATATGCCTGCGCATGCTGTTGGTGGTGCCTCCCCAGCTGATCTTGGCGCGACAAAGGTTGCACACCACTGTTCGTCGGTCGTCAGGCGTCTGTGTGAAAAACTGCCACACCGTAGAGCACCTTGACCTGTGCAGGGTGGCATGGCGCGAGGGGGCGCTTTGGGAAACAGTTGGTGGATTATTCGGTCTGGCCCTGCCTCTACCCCTGGCCACCGCACTGGCTCGGCCTGTGCCCACACCCTCACTTGGCCCTCCGCGTCCTCGCCCGCGTCCACATCCTCTAGGCCTACCCCTACCCCTCAGCATGGTGTATTACCAATGATTTTATTTCCCAGTCAGGAAAGACAATGGCGCAAGCCTGCAGTAAACCGTAGCTGGCTGCGTCTGATTTTTGTACGTTGTCCACGCAGCACACACGTACACGGAGACCTTAGGACTGACACAGGCAGGCCAAATATAATTTCTTTTCCTTTTTTGCAAAGGGAAGGACCCACTGCGTATATTCAATGAACAATAACTTTTAGAACTGTAGTGTGGCCCTGAAAAAGTGACACACAACTTTAGGGTAGCAGAGTTATTAACTCTGGCAGAGCAGGTATTTGCCAGTCAGGATACACAATGGCGCTAGGCTGCAGTAAACCGTAGCTGGTTGCGTCTGATTTTTGTACGTTGTACACGCAGCACACACGTACACGGAGACCTTAGGACTGACACAGGCAGGCCAAATATAATTTATTTTCCTTTTTTGCAAAGGGAAGGACCCACTGCGTATATTCAATGAACAATAACTGTGTTGTGGCCCTGCCTACACAATTCTATCCCTGCAGTATCAATGGAGGGTGCAATGCTCTGCACAGCCGGTTTTTAGAAAAAAAAAAATATGCAACACTGCTAACAGCAGCCAGCACAGTACTGCACACGGATAGATGTGGCCCTAGAAAGGACCGTTGAGGTTCTTGAAGGCTACACTCACTCCTAACACTCTCCCTGCCTAAGCACCACTTCTGTCCCTAATGCCGGGTGCAACGGTCTGCAGAGGCGATTTTGAGGGAAAAAAAAAAAAAACACTGCTAGCAGCAGCCTGCACACACGTAGATGTGGCCCTGAGAAGGACCGTTGGGGTTCTTGAAGCCTACACTGACTCCTAACGCTCTCCCTACAGCAGCACCAGCACGATAGTACTTTCCCTCAGCTAACTCACAATGCATCTGTGGCGAGCCGCGGGAGGGGCCGACTTTTATACTCGGGTGACATCTGATCTCCCCAGCCACTCACTGCAGGGGGGTGGTATAGGGCTTGAACGTCGCAGGGGGAAGTTGTAATGCCTTCCCTGTCTTTCAATTGGCCAGAAAAGCGCGCTAACGTCTCAGAGAGGAAACTGAAAGTAACCCAAACATCACGTGGTGCTCGTTACGAGTAACGAGCATCCCGAACACCCTAATATTCGCCCGAATATCAAGCTCGGACGAACGCGTTCGCTCATCTCTACCTGTAACATTTACGTGGCAGAAGTATAGGCAGACCGAAGTAACATTTCTGTTGCAGAAGTATAGGGAGGCAGAGCCCAGTAAAATTTCTGTTGCAAGACTATAGGCCAACCCCTGACACATTGGTGTGCCATGAGTGTAGGCGAAGGCCAGATAAATTATTTGGATTACAGTATAGGCAAGGGCTCGAAAAATTAGTGTACCAACAGTACAAATGTACCCGTGAAAAACTGCTCAACCGAGAGGGCAGGTGAAACCCATTAATATTTTATGAAAGATACAGCTCGCTGTGGCTTAATTTGTAACAGAGCCTGGAGGCAGCCCTGTTAAAAAAATGGTTTAAGATAAAGTATCAATGCTTTATTTAGAAACATAAAAATTTTTTTGAAAATTAGTTAGATGAGCCTTTTGGGCCGCAGAAAAATTGGTAGCTCAGCGTAATGACAAGATGTTTTCAGGAGGAGGAGCAGGAGGAGGAGGACTAATATACACACATTGACAAAGGCAAATGTCCCTTTTTATTCCGGTGATAGAGAAGAATGCTTGTATCCGCGGTTGCAGCGAAAATAATCTTTAGGTTCCGCTGCTGTCCACTGGTGGAGAAGAGAAGTCTGGGGAAATCCAAGCTTTGTTCATCTTTATGAGTGTAAGCATGTCGGCACTGGCAGTTGACAGGTGGGTAAGCTTATCCTTGATGCTTCCCCCAGCTGCACTAAACACCCTCTCCGACAAGACGCTAGCGTCAGGGCAAGAAAGCCCCTCCAGGGCGTACAGCGCAAGTTCGTGCCACGTGTCCAGCTTTGACACCCAGTAGTTGTATGGAGCAGAGGCATCACGGAGGACGGTGGAACGATCGGCTACGTACTCCCTCACCATCCTTTTACAGTGCTCCCTCTGACTCAGCCTTGACTGGGGACCGGTGACACAGTCTTGCTGGGGAGCCATAAAGCTGGCAAAGGCCTTGGAGAATGTTCCCCTGTCTGCGCTGAACATGCTGCTTGATCTCCGCGTCTCCCCTGCTGCTTGGCCATCGGAAGTGCGCCTTCTGCCGCTAGCGCTGTCAGATGGGAAGTTTAGCATCACTTTGTCCACCAGGGCCCTGTTGTATTGCATCACTCTCGTACCCCTTTCCTCTTCGGGAATGAGAGTGGAAAGGTTCTCCTCATACCGTGGGTCGAGAAGGGTGTACACCCAGTAATCCGTGTTGGCCAGAATGCGTCTAACGCGAGGGTCATGAGAAAGGCAGCCTAACATGAAGTCAGCCATGTGTGCCAGGGTACCTGTACGCAAGACATGGCTGTCCTCACTAGCAAGACGACTTTCAGGATCCTCCTCCTCCTCCTCCTCCTCCACAGCCCATACACGCTGAACAGATGAGAGGCAAGCAGCATGGGTACCCTCTGCAGTGTGCCCAGCTGTCTCTTCCCCCTCCTCCTCCTCCTCCTCCAAAACGCGCTGAGATATAAACATGAGGGTGGTCTGGCTATCAAGCGACATACTGTCATCCCCTTTTCCAACCGCAAAGTGTCGGCCTTTATGCCTTGCAGCGAACTTCTCAGCAGGCTTAACAGCGGGATGGTAACGCTAATGATTGCAGTATCGCCGCTCACCATCTGGGTAGACTCCTCAAAGTTTCTGAGGACCTGGCAGATATCTGCCATCCATGCCCACTCCTCAGTAAAGAATTGCGGAGGCTGAATCCCACTACGCCGCCCATGTTGGAGTTGGTATTCCACTATTGCTCTACGCTGCTCATAGAGCCTGGCCAACATGTGCAGCGTAGAATTCCACCATGTGGACACGTCGCACAGCAGTCGGTGCTCTGGCAGATTAAACCGATGTTACAGGGTCCTCGGTGGCAGCGTCCGTGTTGGACTTGCGGAAATGTGCGCAGATGCGGCGCACCTTGCTGAGCAGGTCAGATAAGTGCGGGTAGTTTTTCAGAAACCGCTGAACCACCAGATTGAAGACGTGGGCCAGGCATGGCACGTGTGTAAGGCTGCCGAGCTGCAGAGCCGCCACCAGGTTACGGCCGTTGTCACACACAACCATGCCCGGTTGGAGGCTCAGCGGTGAAAGCCAGAGGTCGGTCTGCTCTGTCAGACTCTGCAACAGTTTGGGGGCCATGTGCCTCTTGTCACCTAGGCTGAGTAGTTTCAGCACGGCCTGCTAACGCTTGCCCACCGCTGTGCTGCCGTGCCGCACTGACTGCTGGCGACGTGCTGCTCACATTTCTTGAGCTCACATGCTATGGCATTACATCATACTGCATAAACGATCTTAGCACCGCCAGTTGTGGTCCCCTAGGGAGGCTAAAAGAAAAGTAAAAATAAGATAATAAAGTTTTACTAATTGTAAAAAAAAAAGTAATACAAGTTTAAACCACCCCTCTTTTGCCATATTTATAATAAAAAAATCTAAATCATAAAACAAATATAAATATTTGGTATCTCCACATCCATAAAAGTCTGATCTATCAAAGTAGTGCTTTATTTACACCACACGGTGAACGTTGTCCGAAAAAACGAAATAAAGAATGCCAAAAATGTACTTTTTTGATCACCTTGTCTACCAGAAAAAATGCTATAAAAAGCGATCAAAAAGTATGTATTTTGAAATGGTACCAACATAAACTACAGAATTGAGCCCTCGAACAACTACATTCACGGGAAAGATGGCGGCAGAATAGAGATGAGCGAGCACCAAAATGCTCGGGTGCTCGTTACTCGAGTCGAACTTTCAGTGATGCTCGGGAGTTCGTTTCGAGTAACGAACCCCATTGAAGTCAATGGGTGACTCGAGCATTTTTGTATATGACTGGTGCTCCGCTAAGGTTTTCATTTGTGAAAATCTTAGCAAATCACCAAAGTCATATAAAAAACACAGAAATGGATAGGGCAGGCGAGGAGCAACATGCAGGGCTGCATTTCGGGCTCCGAGGTCTCACTATTAAGCCACAATAGTGGCAAGAGTGAGACCCCCCCCCCTGTCAGCATAACGATCGTTCTCCTCTGCCACAGCTGTAACAGCTGTGGCAGAGAAGAACGATGTTAGCCCATTGAATTCAATGGAGCCAGCAATACAGCCGGCTCCATTGAAAGCAATGGGCTGCCGGCGAGCGCGGGGTGAATTTTCGGGAAGGGCTTAAAAATATAAGCCCTTACCTGAAAAAGAAAGATTTTAGTGTAAAAAAGAATAAAAATACAGGCATTCTCTTCAATGGAGCCGCTGCTGCTGCCGGCGACTCCATTGAAGACAATGGTCCACTGGCACACCTGAATTCTTTTTCAGGGAAGGGCTTTACATATAAGCCATTCCCTGGAAATGAATTAAAAGTGATTTAAAAAACAAAAAAAAATAGATACTCACCTCCCTTCAGCTGCCGGGGCACAGCCGCGTCTTCCCTGCTGTCCCCTGCACTGTGGTGCTGAACTGCTGTCATTCAGCTGAGAGCTGCGCTGAGCCAATCAGAGGCAACACTCACTCACCCATTCATGAATTCATGAATGGGTGTGAGTGAGATCTTCCTCTGATTGGTCAGGCTGTGACCAATCAGAGGCAGCTCATTCAGCAGGCGGGGATTTTAAATCCCCGGCTGCTGAATACTACAGAGAGCAGTTCAGGAGAACTGCCGCCGGCCGCCGCTGAACTCCGTCTGCCGGGAGTAGGTGAGTATATATATATTTTTTATTTTTACACATTTCTGGATGAATTGCAGGGAAGGGCTTATATATTTAAGCCCTTCCCGAAAATTCATCCCGCGATCGCCGGCAGCCCATTGCTTTCAATGGAGCCGGATGTATTGCCGGTTCCATTGAATTCAATGGTCAGTGCTCGTTTAATCCAGACGAGTACCGCGTGGTGCTTGTCTCGAGTAACGAGCATCTCGAGCACCCTAATACTCGAACGAGCATCAAGCTCGGACCAGTGTGCTCGCTTATCTCTACGGCAGAAAAGAATTTTAAAAAATTAAATGTCTGAAAAAAAATGTACAGCAAAAAACAAACAAACATACATGTTTGGTATCGCAGTAATCGCATTGACCCATAGAATAAAGTCATCAGGTCATTTTTGTTGCAGTTTGTGCGCTGCAGAAACAAGAGGCACCAAAAGATGACGGAATATCATTTTTTTTATATTTTACTCCACTTTTAATTTTTTTTTAAGTTTTTCAGTACATTATATGGTACATAAAATAGCATCATTGAAAAATACAACTCGTCCCGCAAAAAATAAAACCCTCATACAGCGATGGTGATGGATAAACAAAGGAGTTACAGTTTTTTAAAAGAAGGGAAGAAAAAATGAAAATGGAAAAAAAAAGGGGTGACATCATTAAGGGGTTAAGAGGTAATCTGAAGATGCAGTGCTCAGCGATGTTGGATTCAGGAGAGGGAGGAAACTTCATGGACTTAAAATTCCCTCTTGACAACAACATTGCCCCCAGGTTTAGGCCGCTTTCACACGGCTGACAGCAATATTGCTTCTACAATATCGCTGCTATGTTCACAAAATTTTGTAGCATCAGCAATGCTTTTTTCTTGGGAAATGTGTTGCTACTGCCCACGATTTTCTCACATGATAAAATTGTGCAATTTTATAGCGAGAAATTAAAGGGGTTGTCCCGCGAAAGCAAGTGGGGGTATACACTTCTGTATGGCCATATTAATGCACTTTGTAATGTACATCGTGCATTAATTATGAGCCATACAGAAGTTATTCACTTACCTGCTCCGTTGCTGGCGTCCCCGTCGCCATGGCTCCGTCTAATTTCAGCGTCTAATCTCCCGATTAGACGCGCTTGCGCAGTCCGGTCTTCTCCCTTCTGAATGGGGCCGCTCGTGCCGGAGAGCTGCTCCTCGTAGCTCTGCCCCGTCACGTGTGCCGATTCCAGCCAATCAGGAGGCTGGAATCGGCAATGGAACGCACAGAGCCCACGGTGCACCATGGGAGAAGACCTGCGGTCCACCGTGGGTGAAGATCCCGGGGGCCATCTTAGCAAGGTAAGTAAGAAGTCGCCACAGCGCGGGGATTCGGGTAAGTACTATCCGTTTTTGTTTTTTATTACCCCTGCATCGGGTTTGTCTCGCGCCGAACGGGGGGGCTATTGAAAAAAAAAAAAAAAACTGTTTCGGCGCGGGACAACCCCTTTAATAAGACTAATGTTAAACTCACATTGCACGTGCTATGTGATATGTGATGTGATAAACAAGGAGGCTCCATAGGGAAATATGGGTAACAAAACATAGCAAACCGCGGCTGTATAGAGCATACAGTTATTTTGTAGTCTCGCAATGTAGCAGGCTACAAAACACCGTTCATGTGAAAGAACCCATTGGAAACCATAGGCTTCACATCCATGCCTTTTGTAGTCATGTCGCATCCCTAGAAACTCGCACGATTTTGTAGCCCGTATGAAACCAGCTGCATCTGCATGGGCTGCAAAATCCTGCTACAAACCATCGCTCATGTGAAAGAACCCATTGGCAACCATGAGCTTCACGCTGTAGTAATGATTTTGTAGCAAGACTTTGTAGCCCATGTGGATGCATAAAGCCCATACTGATTGATATGGAAACCGTGAATGGGTGACGCTTGTCCTCGGGACCTGTCACATGAAACAATTTAACTGGAGCTCCGCATGAAACCAGACCATCAAGAAACAATCTCCTTCCAACTGGTCCTGTCCCCTAAATTTCCAGTGATTCTCGGAATACACTGGTTCTTTACCCATAATTCCCTATATCAACTGGAAAATAAGGACAATTGCCTTCCCTTCAGAATACTGTAAAGAGAGCTGCCAAATAACATCATCTACCACTAAATCAGTGCAAGACCTTGAGGATGGTCAACAGGACTTTGAGAAATTACCTGTTTACTAGCAGATAGTCAGGAATTATTCAGCAAGAAGAAAGCTGACCAGCTACCAGCTCATCGGCCATATGACTTTCCTGTTCAGCTGCTCTCTGTATCTTTTATTCCATTTGGGCATATCTACAACCTCTCAGTTGTTAAAGATCCTTTGGGAACATTTAGATGAAATTCTAAATAAGGGCTTCATCTTCCTTCCCGGTGGGAGCACCTATTTTCTTTGTTGAAAAGAAAAATTCTACTCTTTGATCGTGCATTGATTACCAGGAACTAAACAAGATTACTATTAAGAATTGCGATCCTCTCCGGTTAATCCCAGAACTGCTGGAGAGGCTTTGGGCAGTCAAGGTCTTTACTAAACTGGACCTCAGAAGAGCATTTAATCTGGAACTAATCCATCTCAGAAATGAATAGAAGACCGCTTTCAGAAAAAATATGGATACTTCGAATACGTAGTGATGCATTTTGGTCTCTGCAATGCTTCCACTACCTTCCAACATTTTATCAATTACACACTTTGAGACCAGTTGAATCAATTCATAGTGGCATATCTTAACGACTTACTCATCTTCTCTGATAATTTGGAGGAACATTGAGGCACATTGGGGTGGTCTTACAATGGCTCCGAAAGAATAACCTCTACATTAAACTAGAGAAGTGTGAGTTTGAATAGACCAAAATATAATTCCTGGGATACATTATCTACCCGGTCTAAGTATGGACTCAAGCAAGATTAAAGCCAACCTGGATTGGCCCATTCCAAGAAGTTTGAAGGAAGTACAATGCCTGATCGGTTTCGTAAACTTCTACAAAAAAATTTATTAAGGACTTCACAAAGGTCAGGTCTCCCCTCACCTCTCTCACAAAAAAAGCACAAACGTTTTCCTGGTCCCCGGAGACATAAGTCGCTTTGGAGAGACTAAAGATTGATTATGTTTACTTCAGCACCAGTACTGATCCACCAAAGACCATAATTGCCTTTTGTTGTTGAGGTAGATGCTTTTGACTCCAAAGTGGGAGCTATTCTATCACAAAAAGTCAGGGATAAGATGAAGCTAAATCCTTGTGCATTTCTGTCCTACACATACACATTTCTGTCACCCATGGAGAAAAACTACGATGTCAAGAATAAGGAACTTCTGGCCATCAAGGTAGCTTTCACCGAATGGAGGCCGCTCTTGGTTATCTGCTAGACAAGCATGATGGGCTCTGTTCTTCTCCAGGTTTAATTTCACTGTGTCCTACCACTCTGGTTCCCAAAATGGCAAGGCAGATGCATTGTCCAGGATATGTTTAGAGCCTGAAGAGTAGTAAAATACAGACTACACAAATCCGTCCCCCCCAAAAAAATTTTTGGCATCGTGTACTCTAAAGACCTACTCACAAAGCTTAAGGAAGGATATGAAAAAGACCCACTCTTGACTCCTCCTTCTAAGGATGTAAAGCTGAGGTAAAAACACTAGCTATATGTTGACTCAAAGTCCTTAAACTAGTCCACGACTCCAAATTTGCTGGTCACTTTGGGGTCACAAAGATTTTAGAACTTTGACTTTATTCTTTCTGGTGGCCCAACTGCAGGAAGGAGGTAAAGAAGTAAGTCGCCTCTTGCAAAGTATGTGCTCGGAACAAGATACCACGAGTTCACCCTCTGGGTTTGTCTTCATTCCTGACCTTTCCGGAGCTAAACTCCCCTGCTGAACCTAGCTTTGTTCCATGATTCTATTTATCTAGTTCCTGTCTCCCTGTTCTGGCCCCGCCCTGCTTCTAGTCAGGCTTCCTATGAAAGCCTAACTCTACCTCAGACCCAATGGGTGATTATTCTGCTCCATCTCATGGATCAGCTCCACTTCGGCCTGCTCCTTTGCCATTGTGACAAGACCTCCTAATACGGACTCCTGGCTTTCCATCTGACTACATTTCCTGCCTCATCCCCCTGTACTGCAAACCGAGTCTTCCTCTTAATGACACCTGGCTATCCTGACTAATCTCTGGTGACCTGCACTGTTACTATGCCTTGGCTCCAATTCCATGCTGGTAAGATGCTGTCTAGCTGTTTTACAAACATCACCCTGTCCACCATTTCCCTGTGAGTTCTCATAACTCACTACATTGTTGAGCAGTCAGCAACCTATCTTTACGGCAGGCACGGTCCAATATGTAACAGTCTGTTCGACCAACCGTAAAACAGGCGACACATCTCTAAAATGTCGAGCAGTCAGCAACCTGACCTCACAGCATGGTCCTGTCTCCAAATCAACAGTTTGTTTGGTAAACTAAAAGACGGCATGTGACACGTTGCTTAAGTCGACAGTCACATCTTAACAAATTGTGAACAATCTCATTCAAACAGCAACTACTTCAGAGTCAAAATAGAAAACCAAACATCAACATTTACACAGTCAGGATATTACTTTACAGACAATATAAGAACACACAGCATATCGACTTGATAGTTCTTTGACACAGACTTATAATATTTAAACGTACCCGGACGTGGGGAGGAGCATTCCAGAGAGGTATAGATGACACAGGTGTAAGAATGAAGCTTCTTACCTTTTGGAGCTTCTTCTGATCTGTTCATTTCTGAATAGAAGTTCCCTCGAGGTCCGGAAAAGGTGAAAATGGCATCTGTGCCACATGTTGGGTGAAAATTTCTGTTAGCACAAATGCACTTTTAGATATACTGTTGGGGCCATATTAGATATGATTGGAATGAGCTCAGAGAAGCCAATGAATAACACCCAGTGCAGGGTGTAACCCACAGCACAACTGCTTTAGTTTTGTCAGGAAAAAGCTTAAATTGTAACTCAAACAAAAGAAGTTGTGACATTCAGATACATTAAAACATATTGTGTGCTGATAGGTCACTCTCATGGGGAGTGTTCATGAGGTAATCAAAAAGGTAAGGGCATTAGCAGACATGCTCAGTAGGGTCTTGCAACATTGCAAAATTAACATATGGTTCAAACTAGTTTTCTTTTGAAGTGCAAAGAATGATGAGTTTCTGTTTTCTGGTCTCCAGCCCCGTCTGCTATCTCTATTGTTCTAAAGTAAATCTTTGTGTATTCTTATATTTTGAAGACTCTTTGTTGGTTTCATGGGCAAGACAAGAATCAGTTTTTTTCTGTCTATGTAACAATTACAGATGAGCGAGCGCACTGGTCCGAGCTTGATGCTCGTTCGAGTATTAGGGTACTCGAGATGCTCGTTACTAGAGGCGAACACCACACGGTACTCGAGTCAATTCCATTTCCTTCCCTGCATATTTTGCGCCATTTTCTGGCCAATAGACATGCAGGGAAGGCATTACAACTTCCTCCTGTGACGTTCCAGCCCTATCCCACCCCCCTGCAGTGAGTGGCTGGTGAGATCAAGTGACCGCCGAGAACTTAAAGTGGGGCTGCCTGCGGCTCGCCCCAGACACACGCTGGCAGAGATTATGGAGAGTGGTGCTGCTGCTATAGAGAGAATGTTAGGCTACTGTTTGTGTCTTCAAAAACCCCAACGGTCCTTCTTAGGGCCACATCTGACCATGTGCATTACTGTTGTGGCTGCTGGGAGCAGTTTTGAAAAAAAAAATGTTTTTTTCATCTCGGGCTGTGCAGGTTATTACAGCTATAGCGTTCTCAGTCTGCAGTCAATTATACAGAGTATAGGGGCAGTACTGGTGAGGCAGGGACAGTGGTAGTGTAGAATCCTGTCAACAAGTACCACAAAAAAGCTCCTTCTTAGGGCTACCTGTGATCGGGTGCATTTTACTGCGTGGCCGCTGGGAGTTGTAGTGCCTCACTATTACCCAGCTAGGCCTTTTTGCAGCCTTGCGTATAATTTTTTCGGACTGCAGTGTGCATTACATAACCGCTGTGAGACTCCAACTGCAGGCCAATAATTGCTTCATTTTTTACACCGCTCTGTGTGCCGTCAACTTGCCACACAGCATGCGGCGACTGCCCCTGATAAAAGGAAAGCCATATACGCGCTCTCTAGGCGGTTAACTTTTTAAAAAAAATTTGAAAAAACGCTCCTTCTTAGGGCTACCTGTGACTGTGTGCATTATACTGCGTGGCTGCTGAGAGTTGTGGTACCTCACTATTGCACAGCTAGGCCTTTTTGCAGCCTTTCCTATTATGTTTTTGTGACTGCAGTGTGTGTTACATAACCGCTGTGAGCCTCCAACCGGTAAAACGGGGCATTTCTCTTTGTCAATCTGTCTCTGACATTAGTCCTCCTCCTGCTACTCCTCCTCTAGAAACAACATGTTATTGCGCTGAACGGACAATTTTTCTGCGGCCCAAAAGGCTCATCTAGCAATGTTTTTACAATTTTCTCAGTTTCAAAAGTATTGCGACTGCAACATGAACCAATTTTTTTCACAGGGCTGCCTACAGGCTCTGTTACAAATTAAGCAGCAGCGAGCTGTATTATTAAAAAAATGTTTATGGGTTTCACCTGCCCTCTCGGTTGATAAATTTTTCAGAGGTACACTTGCACTCTTGGTACACTTATTTTTCGGGCCCACGCCTGCACTCTTATCCAACTAATTGTTTCGGCCTTCGCCTACGCTCATGGTACCCCAATGTTTCAGAGGTTGGCCTATACTATTACTACAGAAATTTTACTGGGGTCTGCCTGCCTATACTTCTGCTACAAGAAAGTTACAGGGGTCTGCCTATACTGCTGCCACTTACATGTTACAGGGGTCTGCCTATACTGCTGCCACTTACATGTTACTGGGTTCTGCCTATACTTCTGGCACGTAAATGTTACACGGGTCTGCCTATACTTCTGCTAATGAAATGTTACTGGGGTCTGTCTATATTGCTACAAGAATGTTACTGTGGTCTGTCTATACTGTTACTACAGAAATGTTACTGGGGTCTCCCTAGACTTCTGCAACATAACTGTTACTGGGGTCAGCTTATACCTTTGCTACTGGAATATTACAGGGGTCTGTGTATGGGTGCACTAAGTCTTCACATCGCGGTGTTCTACCTATCTGGCCCCCCAAAAAACCCAAGAATGTCTAGGGCATGGCGTGTGGGCCGCAGCCAACATTTTTTTTTTCTATCACGTAACCTCAGCTTTCCGGGGCACTGCAATGGGATTTCTTTATATACCGTCTGTGGGTTCCTGGGAGCCACCCATGCTGTGGGTGCAAACAGACTTCCCATTGAGGTGTTTTACCTGTCTGTCCCCAAAACACTGACAGATTTGGGTAGAGTGCAGAGTGCAGATGGTTTACCCCTTGCGTTGTCGATGAGGTATCCGGCACCCAAACAGAATGAGTAGTGTGTGGACACATGGAGTCCCCATTACTATGTCACTCGCTGCACCTTGGGCCACACAAGGTGTTTGCTGGGATAGAGGCTGACCCAGGGCCCGCTCACATACTGCCCACACTGAGTATTGCTGCATTGTGGAGATGTGTAGAAGTGCTGGGCTGGCAGTGGACTCCCCTTTATGCCCAGGTTTGCAGCTCCTGACGGAGATGGCACATGATTGGAATGAAGATGGAATGTCAATCTATTATCAATTCTCAACAGCATTGTGGGCTATCACCCACACTTTCAAAGAGGGTCGCTGCCTGGCCCTGCCAACCCTCTGCAGTGTGTGCCTCTGGTTCCTTCTCATGGCAGATGCACTTATAAATAGACATGAGGGTGGTGTGGCTATGAGGCCAGCGTGTGGCATGAGGGCAGCTGAAGGCTGCGCAGGGGCACTTTTGTGTGCGCTGCAGACGCAGGGTCGTGTGGGGGGTTGGGCAGCATGTAACCCAGGAGAAGAGGCAGCGGTGTGTCCTGCAGGCAGTTGTGCTTGGTTGGAGGTAGTGTGGTGCTTAGCTAAGGTGTGCCTTGCTAATGAGAGTTTGTCCAAAGTAAAAATTGTTGGGGGGGGGGGCACTCTTGCCGCTATTGTGGCTTAATAGTGGGACCTGTGAACTTGAGATGCAGCCCAACATGTAGCCCCTCCCCTGCCCTATCCATTTCTGTGTCGTTTCCATCACTTTCTTGGGTTTTCCAGATTTTCCCCAATGAAAACCTTAGCGAGCATCGGCGATATACAAAAATCCTCGAGTCACCCGTTGACTTCAATGGGGTTCGTTACTCGAAATGAACCCTCGAGCATCGCGGAAAGCTTGACTCGAGCAACGAGCACCCGAGCATTTTGGTGCTCGCTCATCTGTATAAACAATACATCACTCTTGTTATGTCTGCTTGGCGCACAAAAGCGCAATTCTACAGAAGGGACGCAAGTGTATCCATTTAAAACCTGCAAACACTCTCATCAAACAATAAATGGGAAGGCTTTTCCTACATACGTTACAGAGGGAGAGGCCCTGCCTATCATGGCAGACGGGTTGCGTCGATAGATGCGGGCCTGCACTCGTACCTGGGACCTGACTATCGCTGATTAGGGAGCTGGAGAGATTAACTAAACAGACACACAGGACACGACGCTGTACTGACACACCGAACACAGAACAGGACTGGACATATGGAACATGTCGGCCACCAGCACAGACATATCAAACACGTCGCTGTTCACACCACAACAAATAGTGCATAAAACAGGAACCCCACCCAGAGCTCATATGTAAGCAGCTAAAATACCACAGCAAGTCTCAGAGTCCTCATACAGGGGGACAGACAGTCAGCCACTGAGCTGACCTAGGGAACTGTGTCAGGGATCCTCCAACTGACACACAGACAAAACATAAGACGTCTGGAGGCCGCACCTGTCAGGGGAAGGAAAGAGAGGGGGTCTGCATGTGATACAGACAAGGACTACAGGTGTCCAAACAATCTTCAGGGAAGTAGAGAGACACTGACAAGCAAGCAAACACAGCTCTGACAGTGAAGTCCAAACAGTAAAATGACCAGCATCAACTACTGAGAGATGCTGGTCTTTATATGCTGCAGAGTAAAGGGGATTGGCAGGCGGAGATCACCACACCCAGCCAGCTCAATCAATCAACACCTGTGAGCTGTGGTGCTAAAAACCCCTAGTACTACAGGTCCCAGCAGCACAACGTAACAACTCTCTCATTGTGTATGGGGGATGCTTACTGACATAAGCAACATAGCCTGAAATACAAACTTAATCGCTGCCCAACGATGATTTTGTTTTGGGCTCAAATTTATCATGTTTTTATGTATTTCCATCTGCTTAATTAAAAAATCTGCATAAAAACGACCGATTAGCTCTTGCTAGAGTTTACATTTTTATTTTGTTGGAATTTTTTTCGGGGGGGGGGGGGGGGGGGAGGAGTTGTCACAGCTCTCAACTGACAGAACACAACATTCTCCATATGTTTGTAGGTTCTAAACATAATAAATGTTTTTATGACTGAGTTTCATATTATTTCTGTTTTTCTTTTTTTCTGAATTTCTGGTTTTGTGCTTTTAAAGTATAAAATTTGCTATATCAAAATGCCACGAAAATGTGTAAATTTAGTAAATAATTTTTGTTACATTTGTGGTGAAATAACATTTTCATCACAGACGCCTCTTGTGAAGACTGCCTGTCATCATTATTTTGGTATGAAGGTCGAGGACCAGGATAAGTCATGGTGTTGCGTCCTCTGGACGTGCAACCTCAATAACATAAATCACAAGCACAACTGTGCAAAAGGAAACAAAAACTAAAGGGGAATGCTCCCTCTATCGCCCCCTAACCCGGGAGGGGGCCCTGCCTACTCGGCAGACCGACTGCGCTGATAAGTGCGAGCCTGCACTCGAACCTGGGCCACTGACCAGTCCCTCACTGGAGGCCCCAGCACAATACAAAAGGAGATACAAAACCAAACCAAACAGTAAAGAACTTAGCTTCAAATGAAGAGCTTCCACCACTCTGTGTTGCTCCGACGCTGTCTAACATAGGACTGAAGTGAATTGACCAGCACAGGAGTAACAGTTACAGTTAGCACTGCTTAAATAGGAGCAGAGCTACTTAGCACCAGGTGCTGACTGACATTAATCTTGCAACCACCACACCTCTCAGCTCCAGAAGAGGTAGGAATGCTGCTAAACCCTGGTCTGTCCTGAAAGCAAGGTGAAAACCTCAGAACGGCTGCAACAGTACATCCCCTTCTAGGAGGGGCCCCAGGACCCTTAAGATCAGGACGACCAGGGTTTGATCTGTGAAATTTTTTGACTCGACGGGAGTCCAAAATGTGACTTATTACCAACTGCTCCTCCCCATCCGCTAGCACAGGAGCCGGGGGTGGAGGGTCATTTCCAGGATCAATGAATCTTTTGAGCAGAGATTTGTGGAAAACATTGTTAATTTTCATCGCCCTGGGAATTTCTAACCGGAAGGCCACTGCGTTAATCTTCTCAATTATTTTAAACGGACCGATAAATCGCCGGCCCAGTTTAGCGGCTGGTTGTTTGAGTTTTATATTTCTGGTAGACAACCAAACCAAGTCTCCAACACGGAATTCCGCCCCCTCTGGGCGGTGACTGTTAGCAACTCGATTTCTCCGCTGAACAGCTCGCCGTAACTCTCTCTCTGGACCTCGGCCATAATACGCCCAGAAGAATCCGGCTGCCCTAGTGCCGGAGCCGTAGCAACACACTTCTTCAATTTCTGAACCCTCTCAGGATCCATCTTAAAACCCTCTTGGGTATAAGCTTTGAGCGTCAGTCTCTCAGAAGGAGGTATGCGGCTCCTGGGGAACTCGTAGTCAGGGAGAAGTTTAATAGCACAATCTCCCTGTCTGTGCGGTGGTAATTTGTCTGCCCCCACTGGGGGAAGCCCCTCAGAGAGGTCGGCGATGACCTCCGGCAGCTCTTTTGTCTGAGTAGAAGCTACATCATCAACAGAAACACAACCGGACAGACAACCAGGGCTCCATTCAACAATGTCCCCCTTCTCCCAGTCTACTACGGGGTTGTGTAGACGTAGCCAAGGCAGCCCCAAGACTACTTGCGAAGGCAGGGATTCTATGACATATAATATTATAATCTCCCTGTGGAACAGCCCAATTTTTAAACGGACGTTAGGCACACAAAACCTCAGACTTCTCTGCGATAGTGGAGCAGCATCAATGGCGGATACGGGAATCGGAAACTCCAGAGCCTTCATCTCTAAGCCTAAACATCTGACCATCTCCCGATGTATTAAATTAATACTAGCTCCACAATCCAGAAGGACTCTTATGGGGCTGCCCACACTATCAGACAGGATAGTGTGGGATATCAGATGGCCTAGAGGGGCCCCCTCAGTAATCTCCGGGTCATCAAGTCCTGACTGGCAATTATGACGGGGACAACACTGAGCTTTGCGACCAATGTGGTTACAGGAAAAGCATCGACCTTTACACTGTACTTTGTTCCCATTCCTAGCCCTGGCAGCCAGAGACCCCAACTGCATGGGCTCCTCCACATCGGCTGATAAGAAGCCCGAATCTATGGAGAGTTCCTGATGTCTCTCCCTGATCCGTCTCCCAGCTTTGATAACCAGAGACATGGCCTCATCAAGACTGCGGGGTACTGGATAACCTACCAGTACATTCTTGATTTTATTGGATTGACCCCAATGGAACTGGCTCTTTAAAGCAGGGTCATTCCACTGGGTTTCTGCTGCCCAACGTCGAAACCCAGCACAATGATCTTCGACAGAGGAGTCTCCCTGTCGTAAACGTCTGATATTCCCTTCAGCCACCGATATCTTGTCTGGGTCATCATAGATTAGACCCAATGCAGCAAAAAAGTCATCCAGCGAGTCCAAGGCCTCAGACGTTGGGGGTAATGAAAAAGCCCATGCCTGTGGCGCCCCCTGCAGTCTAGACATGACAATGCCCACCTTCTGGGCGTCGTCCCCTGAAGACACTGGACGCAGTCTAAAGTAGAGCTTACAGGCATCCCGAAAGGATCCGAATTTCTGCCTATCCCCAGAAAAACGGTCGGGTAGCTCAATTTTTGGATCCTTGCTGGGAGCCTGCAGCGCAGTTTGTCGCTGTTTAATCTCCACGACCTCCGCAGCCAGTGTACCGAACTGGTGCGACAAAACCTCAAGGGGATTCATAGTAACAGCACAGAATCTCCCTGAGTAGGTAAGGGCTGGTCAATCTGTTGCGTCCTCTGGACGTGCAACCTCAATAACATAAATCGAAAGCACAACTATGCAAAAGGAAACAAAAACTAAAGGGGAATGCTCTCCCTATCGCCCCCTAACCCAGGAGGGGGCCCTGCCTACTCGGCAGACTGACCGCGCTGATAAGTGCGAGCCTGCACTCGAACCTGGGCCACTGACCAATCCCTCACTGGAGGACCTAGCACAAAACAAAAGGAGAAACAAAACCAAACCAAACAGTAAAGAACTTAGATTCAAATGAAGAGCTTCCACCACTCTGTGTTGCTCCGACGCTGTCCAACATAGGACTGAAGTGAATTGACCAGCACAGGAGTAACAGTTAGCACTGCTTAAATAGGAGTAGAGCTACTTAGCACCAGGTGCTGACTGACATTAATCTTGCAACCACCACACCTCTCAGCTCCAGAAGAGGTAGGAATGCTGCTAAACCCTGGTCTGTCCTGAAAGCAAGGTGGAAACCTCAGAATGGCTGCAACACATGGGCTCAACATTTATGTTGCAATTCTTGTTCAGTTAAGCAACAAGAATGGCTGAAAATTAAAAAAACAAAACAATCTATGACTCTTGCTCTGCCTATGGTTTGGGGGGAGCCTACAAACCATTCAGATGACTGCTATTTCTGCTCGACTCCGCGTATAAAGGCTGGATTGTCAATGAAGAACATAGGAACAGTTCAATACCCAAATCTTCCATCTTGTATTCGACCTATTCCACATTCAGATAGTTGACCAGTTCCTACTCCACCCCAACATTATGAGTTTGAAGTAGAAAATGAAGAAAGTGTGAAAGAAGAAGAGCCCAACAAGCCTTCCACATCCCATGACTTTGAGGTAAATGATGATGCACCGCACAGACTGAATCAAGTGGAATTGAGTGATCTCATTATTCTTAATAGATTATTGTTACTAGATCACTAGATTAATATTTTATAGTTAAAAGGGGTTGTCCCGCGGCAGCAAGTGGGGGTATACACTTCTGTATGGCCATATTAATGCACTTTGTAATGTACATTGTGCATTAATTATGAGCCATACAGAAGTTATTCACTTACCTGCTCCGCTGCTGGCGTCCTCGTCTCCATGGCTCAGTCTAATTTTGCTGTCTGCTTGCTTTTTTTGACGCGCTTGCGCAGAAGGGTCTTCTTCTTCTGGTTCGTCCGGGCACGAGCGGTGTTTGGCTCCGCCCCCTTCTACGCGTCATCGCGTAGCTCCGCCCCTGTCGCCTGTGCCGATTCCAGCCAATCAGGAGGCTGGAATCGGCAATGGATTGCACAGAGCCCATGGTGCACCATGGGAGAAGACCCGCGGTGCACCATGGGAGAAAACCGCAGTGCATCCTTGGGAAAAGAACCGGCGGCCATCTTTGGGAAACGTTTTATAAGTTGATGAAACACAAGAACTGTGAGTAGAAACCTGCTTTAAAAGCCATTTACACTGGTGCATAGTAATGTATGCTTAAGAAGGGGGACTGGGCAAAAAAAAGAAAAATCACTGTTGCCTCGAGGCAACCCCTTTAAGGTTAGGAGCACAAATTCTTGCAACAGTTTCAAAACAGATTCCAATCAGAGTCAAACTTGATTAGTACTAATGCTGTTGTGAATTGCAATTGATGGTTCCTTGCTAGACCTGCGTGTCTCAATCACAATGTTTCAGAACTTTTGTCTCCAATTGAACCCATCTCCATAGATATTCACTGTAGATTGCAGATTTGTTTGTTCGCCACATACTTAAATAAAAATAACTTGTTTAAAAAGAAAAATAATCCAGTTGTTTGCTGCAACGATAATGGCTGATGAAATGTTTGAATTTGAGCCCTGATCCAACTGAATGGAGGCTTCATAGACTCCTCCAAGCTTAGTGTGAAAGCTGCGTTACTTCATAACAGCAACCGTCTGCCTTCTATTCCTGTTGGTCATGCAGTTCACATGAAGGACACTGATGCAAACATGACAGCCCTCCTCCACTCCTTGCTTTTTATGTATGTGGGACAGTAGAGACAGGAAATCACATTACATTCAGACTGACCTGCAAGAAATCTTGACTCCACCAAGAAAAATGTTGTTGCCTCTTGTGGACCCAAATGATGTTCTTCTTCCATCCTTTCATATAAAGCTGGGTTTAATGAAACATTTTGGCAAAGGTATGACCCAGGAAGGACGGGCATTTAAGTACTTATGAGATAAATCTCCTAGAGTGAGTGATGCAAGGGTTAAGGAAGGTATTTTTGTCGGGTCACAAATTCGACAACTTTTAAAGGATCCTGTGTTTGACCAAATGTTGGAGGAAAAAGAAAAGGAAGCTTAACAAGCCTAAAGGGAGTTATTCATGGATTCTTAGGCAACAAAAGAGATGACAACTACAGTCATTTGGTGACCGGACTTCAGGAAAAATACCATCAACTCGGATGCAACATGTCCCTTAAAATCCATTTTCTTCACTCCCACCTAGACTTCTTCCCTCTTAGTTGTGGAGCTGTCAGTGATGAACACGGAGAACACAGATATCACGGCGGTTGTAATGAAGCAATGCTTGCGGACTACTGCTGGTCTGTGTGTAGGGATGCTCCGGAACTCACTTCAAGAGGCAAGTCAAATGAAAACGATCTCATGAAGTCACCACATGATTCTCTTCACACCAAACTGCTGGCCAGGAAATTTTCCATCACTTTAGAACTCTTAGAATGTAAAGGTCATTACCAAAAAATTCAAATGCACTTTCAATCTTGTTAGGATATGTAATTAAAATGTACCACCGCAGCACCGCGCCGCCCTACATTGTATCCCTCATCCACAGCACCGCCCTACATTGTATCCCTCATCCACAGCACCGCGCCACCCTACATTGTATCCCTCATCCACAGCACCGTGCTGCCCTACATTGTATCCCTCATCCACAGCACCGCGCTGCCCAACATTGTATCCCTCATCCACAGCACCGCACCGCCCTACATTGTATCCCTCATCCACAGCACCGCGCTGCCCAACATTGTATCCCTTATCCACAGCACCGCACCGCCCTACATTGTATCCCTCATCCACAGCACCGCGCTGCCCTACATTGTATCCGTCATCCACAGCACTGCGCCGCCCTACATTGTATCCCTCATCCACAGCACTGCTCCGCCCTACATTGTATCCCTCATCCACAGCACCGCGCCGCCCTACATTGTATCCCTCATCCACAGCACCGCACCGCCCTACATTGTATCCCTCATCCACAGCACCGCGCTGCCCTACATTGTATCCCTCATCCACAGCGCAGCACCCCCCTATATTGTATCCCTCATCCACAGCACCACGCCGCTCTACATTGTATCCCTCAGCCACATCACCGCACAGACCTACATTGTATCCCTCATCCACAGCACCGCCCGCCATTGTATCCCTCATCCACAGCACTGCTCCGCCCTACATTGTATCCCTCATCCACAGCACCGTGCTGCCCTACATTGTATCCCTTATGCACAGCACCGCGCTGCCCTACATTGTATCCCTCATCCACAGCACCGCACCTCTCTACATTGTATCCCTCATCCACAGCACCGCGCTGCCCTACATTGTATCCCTCATCCACAGCACCGCCCGCCATTGTATCCCTCATCCACAGCACTGCTCCGCCCTACATTGTATCCCTCATCCACAGCACCGTGCTGCCCTACATTGTATCCCTCATCCACAGCGCCGCGCCACCCTACATTGTATCCCTCATCCATAGCACACGCCGCCCTATATTGTATCCCTCATCCACAGCGCAGCGCCCCCCTATATTGTATCCCTAATCCACAGCACCGCACCACTCTTTATTGTATCCCTCATCCACAGCACCGTGCCACTCTTTGTTGTATCCCTCATCCACAGTGCAGCGCCACTCTACACTGTATCCCTCATCCACAGCACCGTGCCACCCTTTGTTGTATCCCTCATCCACAGCACAGCGCCGTCCTACATTGTATCCCTCATCCACAGCACCGCGCCTCCCTTCATTGTATCCCTCATCCACAGCACCGCGCTGCCCTACATTGTATCCCTCATCCACAGCACCGCGCCGCCCTACATTGTATCCCTCATCCACAGCACCACGCCGCCCTACATTGTATCCCTCATCCACAGCACTGTGCTGCCCTACATTGTATCCCTCATCCACAGCACTGCTCCGCCCTACATTGTATCCCTCATCCACAGCACTGCTCCGCCCTACATTGTATCCCTCATCCACAGCACCGCGCCGCCCTACATTGTATCCCTCATCCACAGCACTGCTCCGCCCTACATTGTATCCCTCATCCACAGCACAGCGCCACTCTACACTGTATCCCTCATCCACAGCAACGCCCTACATTGCCTCCCTCATCTCAATCCATCACCCAGCCCGGGCTGTCCGCTCTGCTGACGTAACCAGACAAAGCGACCCTTTTTATTTGAACCTCTCATTCCGCCTCCAAGACTTCTCCAGAGCAGCACCTGTCCTCTGGAACGCACTACCAAAGGCTACCCGAGCAATCCAGGACTCACAGAACTTCAGGCGTGCTCTAAAAACGCCCCTCTTCAGGGAGGCATACCGCATTCCGTAAACAAACCCCTCTGTACCCCCCTGATAACATGCTCTCTGCCCTAGTGACCGCAATCCTTGCTAGCCACCAACAACTGCCCCTGCAGTCACACCGTTTATGCCATCTCACTGCTAAATGTCTGACCATTGTCTATGTGTAAAGCATCCCTCACTCTCCACCTCCCCATACCGTGCACATCTCCATCCTGCCATACCGTGCACATCTCCACCCCCCCCCCCCCCCCATACCGTGCACATCTCCAGCCCCTTTACCTTCTGTATCCCCCCATTACTCGTAGTATGTAAGCTGGTTGGAGCCGGACCCGCACCCCTATTGTCTCCATCAGCTGATTACTATGTAACCGCGGTTCTGTAATGTTTGTACTTTTGTCTTTCTGTATCCCCCCTGCCTATGTAAGCGCTGCGGGATATGTTGGCGTTATACAAATAAAGTTTATTATTATAACTAGAGATGAGCGAGCACCAAAATGCCCGGGTGCTCGTTGCTCGAGTCGAACTTTTTGTAATGCTCGAGAGCTCGTTTTGAGTAACGACCCCCATTGACGACAATAGGCGACTCGAGCACTTTTGTATGGGACCGATGCTCCGCATAGGTCATGACTTGTGAAACACCCAAAAACATCAGAAAGTCATAGAAACACCACATAAACGGATAGGGAAGGGCAGGGGCAGCATGCATGGCTGCATCTGAGGCTCCTAGGTCCCACTATTAAGCCAAAATGGGGGCAAGAGTCTGGCGTCACCCCCCTAACAATTTACTTGGGACAAACCCTCATTAGCAAGGCACACGCAATGGCACAACTAAGCTAAGCACCACACTACCTGCAACCATTGACAATCACTGCCTGCGGGTGACACTGCTGCCCCTTCTCCTGGGTTACATGCTGACATTGCTGTCCAATCCCCTCGTACGACCCTGCGTCCACAGCGCACACAAAAGTTTCCCTGTGCAGCATTCAGCTGCCTTCATGCCACACGCTCGCTTCATAGCCACATCACCCTCATGTCTATTTATAAGTGCGAACTGGATGAGGAGGAACCAGAGGCACACACTGCAAAGGGCTGGCAGGGCCAGGCAGCGACCCTCTTTGAAAGTGTGGGTGATAGCCCACAATGGGGTAGAGAATTGATGATAAATTGACGTACGATCATCATTCCAATCCCGTGCCACCTCCGTCAAAAAAATTGTAAGGAGCCTCAAACATGGGCATAAAGGGGACTCAGGTGCCAGCCCAGCACTTCTACACATCTCCACAATGCAGCAATACTCTGTGTGGGAAGCACGTGAGCGGGCCCAGGGTCAGACTCGGTCCCAGCCTCCACCTTGTGTGACCCAAGGTGCCGCAAGTTAAATAGCTATGGGAAATCCATGAGTCCCCACACAATTCATTCTGTGTAGGAGTCAGATAGCTCAACACCACAATGGGAAGTCTTTGAGTTCCTTGGCCTAGCCTATGCTGTTGGTGCACAAAGATGGTATTACGCAAGAAGAAATCAGAGCGCCCAAACATGGCAGAGTTTCACCCCGCCAAGGACCTCGGCCCACATTTCTACACTAGTCAGTCAGTGTATTTGTGCCAGACAGGTAAAACACCGCTATGGGAAGTCTTTGTGCACCCACAGCATAGGCGAGCCCGAAAAACTCAAGGAAAGTATTACACATAAAGAAATCAGAGCACCCAAACATGGCAGTTTCACCCTGCCAAAGACCTCCACCTCGGCTCACACCCTCATTAATCGTGGGCATAAAGCAGACTCGGATGCTAGTGCAGCTGTGAACATCTCATTAATGCAGTAACACTCCTTTTGTTTGGCCCAAACCAGTGTCTCAGATAACTGTGGTAACACAGGAAAAAATACATATTGCCCAGTGCTGATTCTCAGACCTCAAGCAGGAGGAGGAGGTGGCATAATAAGGCCAAGAAACCATGACCGAGATAGGACCCGCAATACTCTGTGTGGGAAGTATGTGAGCGGGCATTGGGTCAGGCTCGGTACCAGACTCCACCTTGTGTGACCCAAGGTGCCGCGAGTTACATAGCTATGGAAAAGCATGTGTCCCCACACAATTCATTCTGTGTAGGTGTCAGATAGCTCAACACCACAATGGGAAGCCTATGCTGTCAGTGCACAGAGATGGTATTACAGAGGAAGAAATCAGAGTGCCCAAACATGGCAGAGTTTCACCCCGCCAAGGACCTCGGCCCACATTTCTGCCCTTGTCAGTTAGTGTATTTGTGCCAGATAGGTAAAACACCGCGATGGAAAGTCTTTGTGCACACACAGTATAGGCAGACCCCTGTAACATTTCTGTAGCAGCAGTATAGGCGGACCCCAGTAACATTTCTGTAGCAAAGGTATAGGCAGACCCCAATAACATTCATGTAGCAGAATTATAGGCAGACACCTGTAACATTTCTATAGCAAGAGTATAGGCGGACCCCATTAACATTTCTGTAGCAAAAGTATAGACGGACCCCATTAACATTTCTGTAGCAAAAGTATAGACAGACCCCAGTAACATTTCTGTAGCAGAATTATAGGCAGACACCTGTAACATTTCTATAGCAAGAGTATAGGCGGACCCCATTAACATTTCTGTAGCAAAAGTATAGACGGACCCCAGTAACATTTCTGTAGCAAAAGTCTAGGCGGAACCCAGTAACATTTGTGTAGCAAAAGTTTGGCGGACCCCAGTAACATTTCTATAGCAAGAGTATAGGCAAACCCCTGTAACATTTCTATAGCAAGAGTATAGGCAGACCCCAGTAACATTTCTGTAGCAAAAGTATAGGCAGACCCCAGTAACATTTCTGTAGCAAGAGTATAGGCGAACCCCTAAATATTGGTGTACAAAGAGTATAGGCAGACCCCTGTAACATTTCTGTAGCAAGAGTATAGGCGGACCCCAGTAACATTTCTGTAGCAAAAGTATAGGCGGACCCCAGTAACATTTCTGTAGCAAAGGTATAGGTGAACCCCTGAAAAATTGGTGTACCAAGAGTATTGGCGGACCCCATTAACATTTCTGTAGCAAAAGTATAGGCAGACCCCAGTAACATTCCTGTAGTAGAAGTATAGGCAGACCCCAGTAACATTCCTGTAGTAGAAGTATAGGCAGACCCCTGTAACATTTCTGTAGCAGAAGTATAGGCAGACTCCTGTAACATTGATGTACCAAGAGTATAGGCGAACCCCATTAACATGTCTGTAGCAAAAGTATAGACGGACCCGAGTAACATTTCTGTAGCAAAAGTATAGGCAGACCCCAGTAGCATTTCTGTAGCTATAATATAGGCGAACCCCTGAAACATTGATGTCCAAAGAGAATAGGCGGACCCCATTAACATTTCTGTAGCAAAAGTATAAACAGACCCCAGTAACATTTCTGTACCAAAAGTATAGGCAGACCCCTGTAACATTTCTGTAGCGAAAGTATAAGCAGACCCCAGTAACATTTCTGTAGCGAGAGTATGGGCCGACCCCAGTAACATTTCTGTAGCCAGACTATAGGCGAGCCCCTGAAACATTGGTGTCCAAAGAGAATAGGGGGACCCTTCTAACATTTCTGTTGCAAAAGTATAGGCGGACCCCAGTAACATTTCTGTAGCAAAGGTATAGGCGGACCCGAGTAACATTTCTGTAGCAGAAGTATAGGAAGACCCCAGTAACATTTCTGTAGCAAGAGTATAGGAGAACCCCTGAAACATTGGTGTCCAAAGAGAATAGGCGGACCCCAGTAACATTTCTGTAGCAGAAGTATAAGCAGACCCCAGTAACATTTCTGTAGCAAAAGTGTAGACGAACCCCTGAAACATTGGTGTACCATTAGTGTAGGCGACGGACGGAAAAATTAGTTAGATACAGTATAGGCGAGGACCAGAAAAATTGGTGTACCAAGAGTACAAGTGCACCCCTGAAAAATTGCTCAACTGCGAGGGCAAGTGAAACCCATAAATATTTTTTAAAGGTACAGCTCGCTGTTGCTTAATTTGTAACAGAGCCTGGAGGCAGCCCTGTGAAAAACTTTGGTTTCTGTTAAAGTATCAATACTTTTGAAACTTTGAAAAATTGTAAAAAAAAAGCCTTTTGGGCTGCAGTAAAAATTGGCAGTTCAGCATGATGGCATGCTGTTTTAGGAGGAGGAGTAATATGAGTGATTGACAAAGCTATTTTATTTTGTGGTGATAGAGCATGCTTTTTTCTCCTGTTGCAGCGAAAACAATCATTAGGTTCCGCTGCCTTCCGCCGGTGAAGAAGAGAAGTCTGGGGAAATCCAGGCTTTGTTCATCTTTATGAGTGTAAGCATGTCGGCACTGGCAGTTGACAGGCGGGTATGCTTATTTGTGATGATTCCCCCAGCTGCACTAAACACCCTCTCTGACAAGAGACTAGCGGCAGGTCAGGCCAGAACCTCCAGGGCGTACAGCGCAAGTTCATATCCAGCTTTGACACCCAATAGTTGTATGGGGCAGAGGCATCATGAAGGGCAGTGGTACACCCTCACCATCTTTTTACAGTGCTCTCTCCGACTTAGCCTTGACTGGTGAGTGGTGACACAGTCTTGCTGGGGAGCCATAAAGCTGTCAAAAGCCTTGGAGAGTGTTCCCCTGCCTGCGCCGGACATGCAGCCTGATCCCCATTCCTCCCCTGCTACTTGGCCCTCTGAACTGCGTTTTCTGCCACTAGCACTGTCAGATGGGAATTTTAGCATCACTTTTTCCACCAGGACCCTGTGGTATTGCATCACTCTCGTACCCCTTTCCTCTTCGGAAATGAGAGAGGAAAGGTTCTCCTTATACTGTGGGTCGAGAAGGATTTACACCCAGTATTCCGTGTTGGCCAGAATGCGTCTAACGCGGGGGTTATGGGAAAGGCATCCTAACATGAAGTCAGCTATGTGTGCCGGGGTCCCAGTACGCAACACATCGCTGTCCTCACTAGAAAGATGACTTTCAGGATCCTCCTCCTCCTCCTCTACAGCCCATACACGCTGAACAGATGAGAGGCAAGCAGCATGGGTACCCTCTGCAGTGTGCCCAGCTGTCTCTTCCCCCTCCTCCTCCTCCCCTTTTCCCCTCCTCCTCCAAAACGCGCTGAGATATAGACATGAGGGTGGTCTGGCTATCAAGTGACATACTGTCATTCCCCATCTTCTGTTCCAACCGCAAAGCATCGGCCTTTATGCTTCACAGCAAACTTATCAGCAGGTAAAGCAGCTGGATGGTAATGCTAATGATTGCCGCATCGCCGCTCACCATCTGGGTAGACTCCTCAAAGTTTCCGAGGACCTGCCAGATATCTGCCATCCATGCCCACTCCTCAGTAAAGAATTGCGGAGGCTGACTACCACTCCACCGCCCATGTTGCAGCTTGTATTCCACTATTGCTCTATGCTGCTTGTACAGCCTGGCCAACATGTGTAGCGTAGAATTCCAGCGTGTGGGCACGTCGCACAGCAGTCGGTATTCTGGTAGCTGAAATCAACATTGAAGGGTCCTCAGGGTGGCAGCATCCATGGTGGACTTGCGGAAATGTGCGTAGACGCGGCGCACCTTGCCGAACAGGTCGGACTAATGGTTGTAGTTTTTCAGAAACCGCTGAAGCACCAGATTGAAAACGTAGGCCAGGCATGGCATGTGTGTGAGGCTGCCGAGCTGCAGAGCCGCCACCAGGTTACGGCCGTTGTCACACACGACCATGCCCGGTTGGAGGCTCAGCGGCGAAAGCCAGAGGTTGGTCTGCTCTGTCAGACCATGCAACAGCTCAGGGGCCGTGTGCCTCTTGTCACCTAAGCTGATTAGTTTCAGCATGGCTTGCTGACGCTTGCCCACCGCTGTGCTGACGCGCCGTAGACGTAGTAGACCCGGAGGTGGTTAATGTCCTTCGTCCCACCTTGTGGGGTGCTTGGCCATCATATGCCTGCGCATGCTGGTGGGGGTGAGGCTGGTAGTGGTGACTCCCCGGCTGATCTTGGTGCAACACAGGTTGCACACCACTGTTCATCAGTCGTCCGTGCTCTCACTAAAAAACATCTACAACTTTGAACACATAGCCCTCTGCATGGTGGCTTGCCAGGAGGGGGTTTCTTTGGGCAACAATTGGGGGGATTCTTCACTCTGGCCCTGCCTCTATCCCTGGCCACCCCACTGCCTCTTCCAACCTGTGCTGCTGCTGCACTTGCCTCCCCCTCTGAAGCCCTGTCCTCAGTAGGCTTAGCAAACCAGGTGGCGTCAGTCACCTCATCGTCCAGCTGCTCTTCCTCCGAATCCTCTGTGCGCTCCTCCCTCGAACTTACTGCGCTTACTACTACCTCACTGACAGACAACTGTGTCTCATCATCCTCATCCACAAAAAGCTCTTGAGACAGTTGCCGGAAGTCCCCAGCCTCATCACTCGGACTCTGGGGACTTTCCAAAGGTTGGGCATCGGTCACGACAAACTCCTCAGGTGAAAGAGGAACCGTTTTTTCCCACTCAGGGCAGGGACCCGAGAACAGTTTCTGGGAGTCTTCCTGCTCAGAATATGTCTTTTTCATGGAGTGAGGAGGCTGGGAGGAAGGAGGAGCAGCAGCCAGAGGATTCAGAGTTGCAGTCCCTAAGCCGGGAGTAGTGGACGGCGTAGAAGACTGGGTGGTCGATACATTGCTGGATGCATTTTCTGCCATCCACGACAGGACCTGCTCACACTGCTCTGTTTGTAATAAAGGTCTACCACGCGGACCCATAAATTGTGATATGAAGCTGGGGACCCCAGAAACTTGCCTCTCTCCTAATCCCGCAGCAGCCGGCTGTGATACACCTGGACCAGGAACTCGGTCTGTGCCCACACCCTCACTTGGACGTCCGCGTCCTCGACCCTTACCGCTACTCCTCATCATGGCGGATTAAGAATAGAGCAGGGCCCAAATAAATTACCCCACTGTACAGCACTGACAACTGTGGCTAATTCACCGCACACAGAGACTTGTAGATAGCGGAGGCTCTATGCTGTGACTTGTGTCTTGCGCTGATACCTAGGGGTAATTTACCGCTCGCAGAGACTTGTAGATAATAGAGGCTGTGTGGAGTGGGAGAAGACTCTAAAGCCAGTGGATAGTGCTGGTAACTGCGGCGATCTCAACCCCACCAAGGAAAGGGTATTGTGAGACGCTCTGCACAGCGGCAGAGCTGAAATACTCTGCAGTGGCCCCGGTAATATTACAGCACTGTTTATCGGTGAGACCGCTGTCTAATGCACTGCAGACACAGAACGGTATAACTGAAGTCGTTCGCAGCAGGCTAGGAATTATTAGAGTGCAGTTTCACGGTGAGAGCTGGTTGTACGGCACTGCAGGCTGAGAACGCTATTACTGACAGGCTGAGAACAGGCCTAGATGCGTAATACAAAAATGGATGCACTACTGCTCCCAGCCAGCGACAACAGTAATGCACACGGTCAGATGTAGCCCTAAGAAGGACCGTTGGGGTTCTTGACAACTGGATCCTACTCTAACACTTTCGCTATATCAGCAGCAGCACTTTCCCTAACCTCTGCAGCATGCATCTGAGGCGAGCCGCGGGCGGGACCAGTTTAAGTATTCAGCGATCACCTGATCTCACCAGCCACTCACTGCAGGGGGATGGAGAGGGCTGGCACGTCACAGCAGGAAGTGGTAATGTCTTCCCCGCATGTCTATTGGCTAGAAAATAGCGCTAAACATGCGGGGAAGGAAATGCAATTGACTCGAGTACCGCGTGGTGTTCATCTCGAGTAACGAGCATCCTGAGTGCCCTAATACTCTAACGAGCATCAAGCTCGGACCAGTGTGCTCACTCATCTCTAGTTATTACCTATAATATATCACAGAAACCAGTGCTAATAAAAACCTTCTCTGTCAAATTAGTTTTTCTCATTCCATAATTATGTAAGACCTGACACAGGAAGTTAGGGAGACATTCCACAATCTTCTTCTTTTGTTGGCCAGTGGGATAGAAGAGGAATACAATTTGTAATATATGAAAATATCTGTTCAAAGTAAAGAATGTCTCTGCCCCCCCCCCCCCCCACCAAGCTCTTCACCTGATGACTACACCATCGCCCCAGCAGGTTTCAGCCCAGTTAGTACTCAGTGATCCTGGGAGGTTTAGCCCAATTTACACAACGGTTATTATTCGGAATCATTCAAATGAACAAAGCGGAATAATAATTGTTCAGTTTGAATGCAGCCAATGACGAATAACGAGGGATAATCATAATCTCACTCATCGTTCAGCTTTGGCCGGCCTGAAAACTCGCGCTGCTTGGCTGGGGCATTTATCATGCCATTTAAACACCGCTCATTCAGTGTTTCACAGGAAGATGGAACAATGCCTCAGCAGCGCCACTTATTGGATGGCGGCATTCCTGCAAGCACATGTTAGACTCTATAGAAGCCTTATAGCAAAGACTGGTAATTGAAACTAATTCCGAATCCATACACAGACAGCTGTTTTAGGTTGTTCTGCCCCTCATCAGTGTGCTGTAGTTTCATTTCTGCACCTGGAAGGTGAGTGAGGAGACGTATAAGGCCATCCATGCAAGACTTGTATAGTCTAACATTGATGTTCAGGAATGCTGCCTTCCAATAGGTGGCGCTGCAGAGGTATTGTTGCATCTTCCTATATATGCAGAGAAGCAAGCAAGGCCTTATGAGTCTCCTCAGACCTTTTAGGAGAAAACTCATGTCTATTGGCCTCTCACTAGCCATGTGAGACACACAAAACTCCCGTGAGTATGAACTCTGTGCTGTGGAATGGAGTTATGCGGCCCACATGAGCGATTTTTTCCCTGACAGCGATGCTGCTTGGTAAACAATTGCTGCATGCTCTATTGTTTGCGTGCCTCATAGCACATCGCTCATTGTTTTCAATGGGACAATCAAACACATTGCATGCTGTGCAGCGTTGTTGCCCATTGAAAACAAAGGGAAGCACTTGCTGATACTCCGACACATGTGAAACAGGCGCCGCAAGATTGGAATTTCTCAAAAGTGATGCGAAAAGTTTTGCATGAAAAACGCCTTGCATCTGCAGGTAAAACACAACATTGCCTCCTCTGGTGACCCACTAGTTGCCACGTAGCAGGGAGGTGAAGGCAAGCTCAAAGGAAAAGGAAAAAGGCTCTTGAATTGTGGAAGGGACAATGCCCATCGATCCCACCTGTCCTCAAACACTCTGCAGTATTGCAAGCTGGCAGTGGTTAGAATACCGGCTGCTGTGTACCCAGCTTTCCCAGGCTTCTGCACGCATGCGAAGCAGAAGCTCAAATCGCCCACCTGATCCGTTCTAACGCACTCCAGAGCTCTGCAGTATGCAGACAGCGGCCACCACCAGTTTTGTAACAGTAAATTGGATCCGATTTATGAATCCAATCTTCAGAGAATCTGGTTCCGTGTAACACGGACGAGGGGCACTAATTAATTTACAGTTTAATTCTCAAAGAAAAGAGCAGAGCTTATTTACAGAAAAATACAAAAGGGATGTTACAAGAAAAATGGCAGGAGACTTACATGTGATGTCACAGACCGTAAGATAACAGGGGATACAACAAGAGGGCTACCATTCTGTGGCGTGGAGTCTCGCCCAAGAAATCATTTAGTCCTCACGTAAGTGACCTCCAAGGGGCTGACAATTTGGGGTCCGTGAGCTCCCACTTTTACCTTCTCCCCCCTCCCTCTGAGGTCACACAGAGCGCGCGGGGGGGTCGTAGGAACTCTAAAAAATCGTAATTCCTTACTTCCAGTCATATCTTCACACCTGGCTGACTGATTGGAAATATAGGCCCGGCGTATTTTTAGTCCCGACTATACCTACGCGCTGAGTCCACACATGAGTAGTTTCCGATGTATCTGGTCTGAGATACGCATACACTGGAGAGAAAGAAAATTCATAGATTTGAATTATTTATTAAATGGCTGAGACTTTCAGTATTTATCTTTTTACTATTTATATAGTTAAAGAACATTTTGGGGTAAGTTTTACTCTTTTTGGCAAGGAGTCTCTCTGTCTCCATCTTTGCTGTTTGTTTTTTTTACGTTGGTGTAATCTAAAGTTCCAAGGCACCTCTCATATTCTGCGTTGTGGACCGGGAGGTTCATGGCACAACCACATAGTCATTATAATCATGTTGTCCTCTATGTGGCCTGCGGTGGCTCCTTCACTCAGCACAATATTATCCTGCCATAAGGAACAGAGCAGCTCAGATCAGGGATGGTACTTGCAGCCCCAGGCTGCTATCACACTGATCACCTGCTTTCATGTGAATTAACTCCAGTTGGGTGTTTGCTAAGAATTTGCCAGCAGCTACTCTTTATGGATGTGTGTCCCATTTGCTTGGTTATATCACGCCCAGTGACTCCCAGCCTCATATATGTACCAGACGGACCAGAGCTGATCCAGAGCGGGGCATCTTCTGAAGACATGGCGCTCTACAAGGTGACAGTGGCCACAGGAAGTGAACCCTTCGCTGGGACCGTCAATAGCATCTCCATCAGTCTTGTGGGGGTGAAAGGAGAAAGTGCTAAGCAGGAGCTGTCCCACCTGCTGCTACCTGGAACGGTGAGTGGTCTTGGAGTTGGGCCAGCCCCAGCTGTATGTGGTCCTTGAGTGGTAGGGTCCCAGTAGGCTTCTATTCTTTGGTAGAATCACATTAACGAGGTCACCATGGGCCCCTTATCCCCAATGAAGGAGAAGTGACAGCCATGTGTCACTCGGCTCCTGCAGCTCTGGAGTCACATTAATCTGGGGCCCACATGTGCTTGGGCTTTATGTGGGTTTCCTTTAGAAGTTCCACAGTATTCCTCCTTTCCTGTGAGGGTCTGTAACCTTGGAGGTTGAAGAACATGGAACACATTTACTAGGGCTGTTGCACCCCAATTGTGCATACATGGCGCCTTCTCTTTGGCGCAAATCAATTTTGACAAGTTCCCTACTGATTTGTACCAAACAGAGCAGATGTTGGGATTCTATCATGGTGGAAAGTTATTCCCTATCCACAAGACCAAATTGCAATGTGTAGATGTCCAGTCAGAGTATCTCCAGAGCAGCCGTCCTTGTGGGGCTTCCCAATATATAGTGGTTAGTACTTACAGTTGCAATCCAAACTATACACACATACACTGAAAATTAGGTTTATTTGTGCAGCGTCTGAGGAGTGGGCTCTGATATTATTGTATATTAATGCCACCAGGAAACTCAGCGTTTGACAGGGCTTGGATGCAGGAAGACCCCTACCACACCCCTATCTCCCGATAGGCTCAGTTCTGTAAGGTCCTAGCAGCACTGTGTGTAAAGATATTTGCCTGCCCTGGAGGGTTAGGGTTAGAGATTATTGTCCTGTTACGTTTACATTATTTTTTGCAAAGACTTCCTTGTTACAGCTGTAATATGGAAGCATGTACAGTTAATAATGTAAGGCTAACAGCAAAACAATCCCTAACCCTCCAGGGCAGGCAAAAATCTCTACAGACTATGTCTCCCTGTAGCAGCTGTCCCTCTTCCATCTTCCCTGGGAAACTGCTCGCTCCGGGCAGAAGGGAGACTTACAGCAGGGAGCAGCAGCAGCAGCGGGGAAGCGCTGGACTGCACTCTCCTGCCACCGCTGCCGCTCCATGCCGCCGCCACTGAGGAGAGAAGGGAGACGCACAGCGGAGAACAGCAAAGAACGTCCAGGGAACAGACGACAGCATCGGGGAGCAAGCCTTATGGCCGGGGAGCCTGCTACAGTGACACCAGCAGAGCTTAAATCTCGGCCGCCCAGGGAGCCTGGGACAGTGACAGCAGTAGTGGGGAGGACAACTGTGCGCCGGGAGCAGGGATGGGAGAATTATACTGGCTGTGTTTCCTGAACAGATACAAATCACAGACTGACACTAGAGAGTTGGTAATTAGTAGGGTAGCATCTAGACTGCATGTCTCTCACACACATCTCATCCTTCAAACAAGCATCCACATTCTTTAATGCAACCAAAACGTTTACGTTCTACTCTCTTTCCTTTCCCTGCACAGTACCTTAAACATTACAATGTTGCATTAACCTTCACATAAACAATAGAACATTTGGCATGCTAAATAACTTTAGAGTCTTTTGTCCTTAAGTGCAAAAAGAAGGGCAAACATAAAGGCACTACAAAGTCTCTTCATACAGGAGTCTCCTATCAGCATCAGGCAGTCCTTGTAAGGACAGGTGGTCCCATTGACTACTCAGACTCTGAATCCATTGTACATCCCATGGGCGAGGAATACTAGACCATGAGCTTAGACCTAAAGAGGCCAAAGAGGATGGACTGTCTGGGTCTTTGAGCCTTATCTCCCCATTTAGTTTAGGGTACTGCTCGAGGTGCTGCCACTCTTCACAATAGCTGTCTTGCAGTTGCTGTAACAGAGTCCAATTAGACTGGGTGCTGGAATCCTCTATGTTGGAGAAAGCTAAGGGTGGCCCACTCATGAGATGGCATAGTTCCTGGTTTCATCTGGACCACCAAATAAAGCTGGACTTTCAGGTCCTCAAAGTCCCGTACAAAGGGACACAACCCTGAAGGAATAGCAGCTCTAGCTTCTAGGTTATTTTTGTGGATGATGATCCAGGGAAAAAAGAAGGGCTCCCTGCTGGATTGGCTAGTGTCTCCCGAGGCAGCAGGCATCTTCTCTTCGTCTGAGGAGATGGACGTCGGCGGAAACCTTTTCCTAGCTGGCACTAGGTCTCCAGGCCTCAGAAAGTGCTTTTTGGAAGGCTCCAGGCAGTGGTCTCTCAGCAGCAGAGAAATAGGTGCTGGCAGTGGCATTGCCAACCCTGGCAGCTCCAGCTCGTCGCCCCAGTAGAAGTGGGGTTGCATGGGAGGATACCCGGCTGGCATTCCTACTATCACTTCGGTAGCCATCTCTTCCGTGTCAGGACTCACTCTGTTTTGGAGAGAGAGGTTCAGTGGCTCGCTCACTGCAGTGGAAGACTCCTTCTCTGGGTGGTCCTCAGCTGCAGACTTCTGTGGAGGTGACTGCCCTAGTTTCCCTTCAGGCACGGTGGGAAATTTTCATGGGCAAATAATTGCAGAGGGGTTTTCTCTCTGATCAGTGTGAACAGGCACAGGAAGGAACTTATCCTGTTTGTGACACCAAGATAGCTCTGCCCTGCAGCGTCCGAGGAGTGGGCCCCAGCCTAGCAGATGGCAGGGATGAGTTTAGGCCTTGTCACGGTGGCACTACCATCTCCCACCTGGAGGGAAACCAGGGACATGTCCAAGGGGTCGAGAGCAGGTTATAAAGGGGGTTAACCTTGTGCGGTTTACCTTGATTTTCTGGTCACATGTGACGCCACTGTTCCTTCCTCCATGGCGACTTCTTGTCAGAATAAAAGTCTACACATGGGGTTAAAGTTTAAAGGCAGAAGCGTGAACGGTAAGTAAAGCCGGTTACTGGAATGTAACTTGTAATACAGTCCAACACAGTCCATAATTTACATCCATTGGCAGGGTATTCAGTGCAAGAGAACATATGATATAACAGGGAGGAAAACGCGGGAGAACAGAATGGATTACGCGGGCCAAGTTATCTGTGCTTCTCTGTACCCAGACACCGTCTCACAAACACTCACCGACTCTCTACCGGCACACACTCACAGAATTGTAGAAGGCTCCCAGCACTGCACGGTGGGAACTCGCACTTGTTGCAGATTCTTGCTCTCACTTAATCTTCCAGGAGGGAAGACTAAGGGGTCCAAACCACCCATTTGCAATCCTCTGAGCCTCTTCCATATTCACCTCCACACAGACTGAAGGCGTCTGTGTCTAGGCCAACTCCTCTCCGGTCTCTCTTCAATCCAATAATAAATAATAACATAATAATCTTTATTTGTATAACGCCAACATATCCCGCAGCGCTTACATAGACAGGGGGGATACAGAAAGACAAAATTACAAACATTACAGACCCACGGTTACATAGTAATCAGCTGATGGAAACAGTAGGGGTGAGGGTCCTGCTCCAACGAGCTTACATAGTACAGATAATGGGGGGATACAGAAGGTAAAGGGGCTGGAGATGTCAAAACTAAAAAAAACTCTCTCATGCACTGTGCAACCACATATATAAAACAAGGTCACATGACGTACAAATAGATACTTTTCCAGGCATAACCCAGACTGTAACCCATTCAGTGCTGAAGCTATACAATACACATCATATTCACTCATGTGAAGCACATTGACAATACACAGAAGCACAAGACTACATATACCATTCAGAAACACCCAGAAGCTTCCACAAATAAACTTCTGTATATTACATTTGCCAAATTTGCAAACTTTCAACTGTGTTTTTTTGCAATATAAATCTTTTCACACAACTAATATAGCTTTTATGACTCCTGCAGTCTCCCCTCTTCACGTCCGGCGCCTTTGGTCCTCAGTGGAGCCCCTCCTGCTGTTCTGACCTGCTGCAGACGTGACGACAACCAGACGTCAGCTCTTCTTCAATAAGTGGGCATGGCCATGCCCAAGTGGTCACCCTTACATCAGAAACGGGCAGAGATTATGCCAAAAACTTACTCCAGCTGGTGGAAGCAATGCCTCTTAAGGGGGTTGTACCAAAATGTCAAATTATCCAGCTACATGCTATCCGCAGGATAGGGAATAACTTGCTGATCAGTGGGGGTCTTACCACTGAGACCCCTGACAATCTGGAGAACGGGACTCCTGTGTCCCACTCTCCTGCTACAGTTGGGTCACTTCTTCCCCCTGAAGCGATGTTACTCTGAATGAAGCGTTGGCCAAGTATGCACAGTCAGCACTCCTTTCACTTAAATAGGAGTGATGGAAATCCCCCCGTGGGTGCCGCTCAGGTATCTCCGCAGTCCCATTGAAAGTGCATGGAGTGTTAGTGTGCTTGCACAACCAGCTCCTCATATAGTTTGCTCCTCATTGTAGGGGGTGCAGTTACCCCACAGTGAGGAGGACGGTGAACATCGAACCCCCGGTCTCAAGATTGGCTGGAGTCTCAGTAGGGAAATCCCCATCGATCTGCACATTATCCTCTAAGCTGTGGACATCCTGTGGACGGGGATAGCTGTATATTGTGCTCCACCCTTTTACTACATTTGTGACTGATAGATAAGCCCAGGCTTCAGTTAGATTGGCCTAAGAAATGCTGCTCTGAAGAAATAGGCCCCAACGTTTTATCTTCCCGTTCTCCGCCCCTGTTCAGAGGCTTCCATTTGCTTCCATTCCGTCGGGTTTCTTTTTTCTTTGGATTGAAAAATAAGGCTGCAAACTGCTCTATTTTCTATTAAAAAATGTAAATCTGACAGGATGGAAGGAAACTGAAGCCTCTCACAGAAATCAAGGGGAAACAAACAGATTATTTTTTTCAGTTTCCTCCAAAAACAGATGGAGACCCTGAACTGACCGTAACGCAGGTGTGAAAGCAGCCTTAGCCGCACTATTCTTCAGCCAGCTCCCGGTGTGCTCAGCTGGAATACGCCACACTTGTGGATTGATTCTCTTAGTATAACTATCCATGTAACTGAAACAGTGCAGCCACTCTCCAGGCTCGCAGTCCTACATTACAGCTCCTCCTCGAAGCCCTCAGAGATGACTCATACCTCAACCCAACCTGGGCCTACCACAGGCTTCCCCTTGTATTGAGCTGGACACTGCAGTCACTTCTTCTTGATTTACTCCAGACCAAGTACCACCTTCATGTAATCTCCCCTGTTGGTGATTGTACAATGTGCTGTCTCTCCTCGCTCCACACATCTACTGTGCCTCAGGGTACTACTGTGAGGGTTCTTAGTGACGGAAGCTCTGCATGTGATCACTGGAGGTCAGGGGGCAACAACCTTTTCTACTCAAAGAGCCACATTTAATTCAGCAAGTCAAGATCTCATCCCCCCATAACACACAATGTATTACTCCTATCATCACTGACCCCAAGAGCTCACAATCTAATTTATGTATCTCACAGACAATGAATCAACACCTACTATTTGTGTTTGCAGACCTCATTGCCCTATACATGTCCTCCTTCTATAGACACATTGGTCAGTCCTCCACCACTGGTAGATTTAGTTTGTTCATGTTCCTTCTGCCTCTACAGGTGTGTGACTATGAGCTGAACATCGAGGAGGATATTGGGATGCTCCTGTCTGTGCGACTCTTCAAGGAGACTTACCTGTTCCCGGTCCAGGATGCCTGGTACTGCCAGTATGTCAAGGTCATCAACCCCATTGGGAAGCTTCACCTGTTCCCCGTGTACCAGTGGGTCTCCGGGGACAGCAGTGTGCTGTTCCCAGAGGGGAGAGGTGAGTAATCCTGAGCAGGGGGATGATCCAGACATGGGGGGTAAACCAGGATAACATATAGCTCCACCCAGAGAACATGTCATGGTCCATAGTCAGGCTGATAACTCCTGGCCATCCAGTCACCTGTTATCCCGCTGTGTTGATCCACAGGAAGAAGAACAAAATGGAGGTCAAGGAGAAGGATAACAAACCTTCCTGAAACCAAATACTCCAATTAGTATAAATCCCTGGGAAAGCGGCCCGCCCCAGCATCAAGTGTATTATAACAAGTCAATCATTTTAACAGGAAAGGAATCCAAAACATTACCGCTCTTACACTAGACTGCTGCAAGGTGTGACCGCTCTTACACTAGACTGCTGCATAGTGTGACCGCTCTTACACTAGACTGCTGCAAGGTGTGACCGCTCTTACAGTAGAGGCTCCATAGTGCGACCTGTCTAACAGTAGAGCTCCATAGTGTGGCCTCTCTTACAGTAGAGGCTCCATACTGTGACCTCTATTACAGTAGAGGCTCCATAGTGTGACCGCTCTTACAGTAGAGGCTCCATAGTGTGACCGCTCTTACAGTAGGGGCTCCATAGTGTGACCACTCTTACAGTAGAGGCTCCATAGTGTGACCGCTCTTACAGTAGAGGCTCCATAGTGTGACCGCTCTTACAGCAGAGGCTCCATAGTGTGACCGCTCTTACAGTAGAGGCTCCATAGTGTGACCGCTCTTACAGTAGAGGCACCATAGTGTGACCGCTCTTACAGTAGAGGCTCCATAGTGTGACCGCTCTTACAGTAGAGGCTCCGTAGTGTGACCGCTCTTACAGAAGAGGCTCCATAGTGTGACCACGCGTATAGTAGAGCTCCATAGTGTGACCGCTCTTACAGTAGAGGCTCCATAGTGTGACCGCTCTTACAGTAGAGGCTACATAGTGTGACCGCTCTTACAGTAGAGACTCCATAGTATGACCCCTCTTACAGTAGAGGCTCCATAGTGTGACCGCTCTTACAGTAGAGGCTCCATAGTGTGACCGCTCTTACAGTAGAGACTCCATAGTGTGACCGCTCTTACAGTAGATCGTCCATAGTGTGACCGCTCTTACAGTAGAGCTCCATAGTGTGACCGTTCTTACAGTAGAGCTCCATAGTGTGACCGCTCTTACAGTAGTACGTCCATAGTTTGACCACTCTTACAGTAGAGGCTCCATACTGAGACCTCTATTACAGTAGAGGCTCCATAGTGTGACCCATATTACAGTAGAGGCTCCAAAGTGTGACCGCTCTTACAGTAGAGGCTCCATAGTGTGACGGCTCTTACAGTATAGCTTCATAGTGCGACGGCTCTGCAGTAGACAGCTAAATAGTGTGACCGCTATTACAGTAGAGGCTCCATAGTGCGACCTGTCTAACAGTAGAGCTCCATAGTGTGACCACACTAACAGTAGAGGCTCCATACTGTGACCTCTATTACAGTAGAGGCTCCATAGTGTGACCACTCTTACAGTAGAGGCTCCATAGTGTGACCGCTCTTACAGTAGAGGCTCAATAGTGTGACCGCTCTTACAGTAGATCGTCCATAGTGTGACCGTTCTTACAGTAAAGGCTCCATAGTGTGACCGCTCTTACAGTAGACAGCTAAATAGTGTGACCGCTCTTACAGTAGAGGCTCCATAGTGCGACCTGTCTAACAGTAGAGCTCCATAGTGTGGCCACTCTTACAGTAGAGGCTCCATACTGTGACCTCTATTACAGTAGAGGCTCCATAGTGTGACCGCTCTTACAGTAGAGGCTCCATAGTGTGACCCATATTACAGTAGAGGCTCCATAGTGTGACCCATCTTACAGTAGAGGCTCCATAGTGTGACCGCTCTTACAGTAGATCGTCCATAGTGTGACCGCTCTGACAGTAGAGCTCCATAGTGTGACCACTCTTACAGTAGAGGCTCCATACTGTGACCTCTATTACAGTAGAGGCTCCATAGTGTGACCGCTCTTACAGTAGAGGCTCCATAGTGTGACCCATCTTACAGTAGAGCTCTATAGTGTGACCGCTCTTACAGTAGATCGTCCATAGTGTGACCGCTTTTACAGTAGAGGCTCCATAGTGTGACGGCTCTACAGTAGACAGCTAAATAGTGTGACCGCTCTTATAGTAGACGCTCCATAGTGCGACCACTCTTACAGTAGAGGCTCCATACTGTGACCTCTATTACAGTAGAGGCTCCATAGTGTGACCGCTCTTACAGTAGAGGCTCCATAGTGTGACCCATCTTAAAGTAGAGGCTCCATAGTGTGACCGCTCTTACAGTAGATCGTCCATAGTGTGACCGTTCTTACAGTAGAGGTTCCATAGTGTGACCGCTCTTACAGTGCAGGCTCCATAGTGTGACCGCTCTTACAGTAAAGCTCCATAGTGTGACCGCTCTTACAGTACAGCTCCATAGTGTGATCGCTCTTACAGTAGTACGTCCATAGTTTGACCACTCTTACAGTAGAGGCTCCATACTGAGACCTCTATTACAGTAGAGGCTCCACAGTGTGACCCATATTACAGTAGAGGCTCCAAAGTGTGACCGCTCTTACAGTAGAGCTCCATAGTGTGACCGCTCTTACAGTAGAGGCTCCATAGTGTGACCGCTCTTACAGTAGAGGCTCCATAGTGTGTCCGCTCTTACAGTAGAGAGCTCCATAGTGTGACCGCTCTTACAGTAGAGGCTCCATAGTGTGACCGCTCTTACAGTAGAGCTCCATAGTGTGACCGCTCTTACAGTAGAGGCTCCATAATGTGACCGCTCTTACAGTAGAGGCTCCATAGTGTGACCGCTCTTACAGTAGATCGTCCATAGTGTGACCGTTCTTACAGTAAAGGCTCCACAGTGTGACCGCTCTTACAGTATAGCTCCATAGTGCGACGGCTCTACAGTAGACAGCTAAATAGTGTGACCGCTATTACAGTAGAGGCTCCATAGTGTGACCACTCTTACAGTAGAGGCTCCATAGTGTGACCCATCTTACAGTAGAGGCTCCATAGTGTGACCCATCTTACAGTAGAGGCTCCGTACTGTGACCTCTATTACAGTAGAGGCTCCATACTGTGACCTCTATTACAGTAGAGGCTCCATAGTGTGACCGCTCTTACAGTAGAGGCTCCATAGTGTGACCCATCTTACAGTAGAGGCTCCATAGTGTGACCGCTCTTACAGTAGAGGCTCAATAGTGTGACCGCTCTTACAGTAGACAGCTAAATAGTGTGACCGCTCTTACAGTAGAGGCTCCATAGTGCGACCTGTCTAACAGTAGAGCTCCATAGTGTGGCCACTCTTACAGTAGAGGCTCCATACTGTGACCTCTATTACAGTAGAGGCTCCATAGTGTGACCGCTCTTACAGTAGAGGCTCCATAGTGTGACCCATATTACAGTAGAGGCTCCATAGTGTGACCCATCTTACAGTAGAGGCTCCATAGTGTGAACGCTCTTACAGTAGATCGTCCATAGTGTGACCGCTCTGACAGTAGAGCTCCATAGTGTGACCACTCTTACAGTAGAGGCTCCATACTGTGACCTCTATTACAGTAGAGGCTCCATAGTGTGACCGCTCTTACAGTAGAGGCTCCATAGTGTGACCCATCTTACAGTAGAGCTCTATAGTGTGACCTCTATTACAGTAGAGGCTCCATAGTGTGACCGTTCTTACAGTAGAGCTCCATAGTGTGACCGCTCTTACAGTAGAGGCTCCATAGTGTGACCCATATTACAGTAGAGGCTCCATAGTGTGACCCATCTTACAGTAGAGGCTCCATAGTGTGACCGCTCTTACAGTAGATCGTCCATAGTGTGACCGCTCTGACAGTAGAGCTCCATAGTGTGACCACTCTTACAGTAGAGGCTCCATACTGTGACCTCTATTACAGTAGAGGCTCCATAGTGTGACCGCTCTTACAGTAGAGGCTCCATGGTGTGACCGTTCTTACAGTAGAGGTTCCATAGTGTGACCGCTCTTACAGTAGAGGCTCCATACTGTGACCTCTATTACAGTAGAGGCCCCATAGTGTGACCGCTCTTACAGTAGAGGCTCCATGGTGTGACCGTTCTTACAGTAGAGGTTCCATAGTGTGACCGCTCTTACAGTAGAGGCTACAGAATGTAATCGCTCTTACAGTAGAGGCTCCATAGTGTGACCGCTCTTACAGTAGAGGCTCCATAGTGTGACCGCTCTTACAGTAGAGACTCCATAGTGTGACCGCTCTTACAGTAGATCGTCCATAGTGTGACCGCTCTTACAGTAGAGCTCCATAGTGTGACCGTTCTTACAGTAGAGCTCCATAGTGTGACCGTTCTTACAGTAGAGCTCCATAGTGTGACCGCTCTTACAGTAGATCGTCCATAGTGTGACCGTTCTTACAGTAAAGGCTCCACAGTGTGACCGCTCTTACAGTATAGCTCCATAGTGCGACGGCTCTACAGTAGACAGCTAAATAGTGTGACCGCTATTACAGTAGAGGCTCCATAGTGTGACCACTCTTACAGTAGAGGCTCCATAGTGTGACCCATCTTACAGTAGAGGCTCCATAGTGTGACCCATCTTACAGTAGAGGCTCCATAGTGTGACCCATCTTACAGTAGAGGCTCCGTACTGTGACCTCTATTACAGTAGAGGCTCCATACTGTGACCTCTATTACAGTAGAGGCTCCATAGTGTGACCGCTCTTACAGTAGAGGCTCCATAGTGTGACCCATCTTACAGTAGAGGCTCCATAGTGTGACCGCTCTTACAGTAGAGGCTCAATAGTGTGACCGCTCTTACAGTAGACAGCTAAATAGTGTGACCGCTCTTACAGTAGAGGCTCCATAGTGCGACCTGTCTAACAGTAGAGCTCCATAGTGTGGCCACTCTTACAGTAGAGGCTCCATACTGTGACCTCTATTACAGTAGAGGCTCCATAGTGTGACCGCTCTTACAGTAGAGGCTCCATAGTGTGACCCATATTACAGTAGAGGCTCCATAGTGTGACCCATCTTACAGTAGAGGCTCCATAGTGTGAACGCTCTTACAGTAGATCGTCCATAGTGTGACCGCTCTGACAGTAGAGCTCCATAGTGTGACCACTCTTACAGTAGAGGCTCCATACTGTGACCTCTATTACAGTAGAGGCTCCATAGTGTGACCGCTCTTACAGTAGAGGCTCCATAGTGTGACCCATCTTACAGTAGAGCTCTATAGTGTGACCTCTATTACAGTAGAGGCTCCATAGTGTGACCGTTCTTACAGTAGAGCTCCATAGTGTGACCGCTCTTACAGTAGAGGCTCCATAGTGTGACCCATATTACAGTAGAGGCTCCATAGTGTGACCCATCTTACAGTAGAGGCTCCATAGTGTGACCGCTCTTACAGTAGATCGTCCATAGTGTGACCGCTCTTACAGTAGAGGCTCCATAGTGTGACCCATCTTACAGTAGAGCTCTATAGTGTGACCGCTCTTACAGTAGATCGTCCATAGTGTGACCGCTCTTACAGTATAGCTCCATAGTGTGACGGCTCTACAGTAGACAGCTAAATAGTGTGACCGCTCTTATAGTAGAGGCTCCATAGTGCGACCACTCTTACAGTAGAGGCTCCATACTGAGACCTCTATTACAGTAGAGGCTCCACAGTGTGACCCATATTACAGTAGAGGCTCCAAAGTGTGACCGCTCTTACAGTAGAGCTCCATAGTGTGACCGCTCTTACAGTAGAGGCTCCATAGTGTGACCGCTCTTACAGTAGAGGCTACATAGTGTGTCCGCTCTTACAGTAGAGAGCTCCATAGTGTGACCGCTCTTACAGTAGAGGCTCCATAGTGTGATCGCTCTTACAGTAGAGCTCCATAGTGTGACCGCTCTTACAGTAGAGGCTCCATAATGTGACCGCTCTTACAGTAGAGGCTTCATAGTGTGACCGCTCTTACAGTAGATCGTCCATAGTGTGACCGTTCTTACAGTAAAGGCTCCACAGTGTGACGGCTCTTACAGTATAGCTCCATAGTGCGACGGCTCTACAGTAGACAGCTAAATAGTGTGACCGCTATTACAGTAGAGGCTCCATAGTGCGACCTGTCTAACATTAGAGCTCCATAGTGTGACCACACTTACAGTAGAGGCTCCATACTGTGACCTCTATTACAGTAGAGGCTCCATAGTGTGACCACTCTTACAGTAGAGGCTCCATACTGTGACCTCTATTACAGTAGAGGCTCCATACTGTGACCTCTATTACAGTAGAGGCTCCATAGTGTGACCGCTCTTACAGTAGAGGCTCCATAGTGTGACCCATCTTACAGTAGAGGCTCCATAGTGTGACCGCTCTTACAGTAGAGGCTCCATAGTGTGACCGCTCTTACAGTAGAGGCTCCATAGTGTGACCGCTCTTACAGTAGAGACTCCATAGTGTGACCGCTCTTACAGTAGATCGTCCATAGTGTGACCGTTCTTACAGTAAAGGCTCCATAGTGTGACCGCTCTTACAGTAGACAGCTAAATAGTGTGACCGCTCTTACAGTAGAGGCTCCATAGAGCGACCTGTCTAACAGTAGAGCTCCATAGTGTGACCACACTTACAGTAGAGGCTCCATACTGTGACCTCTATTACAGTAGAGGCTCCATACTGTGACCTCTATTACAGTAGAGGCTCCATAGTGTGACCGCTCTTACAGTAGAGGCTCCATAGTGTGACCCATCTTACAGTAGAGGCTCTATAGTGTGACCGCTCTTACAGTAGAGGCTCCATAGTGTGACCGCTCTTACAGTAGAGGCTCCATAGTGTGACCGCTCTTACAGTAGAGGCTCAATAGTGTGACCGCTCTTACAGTAGATCGTCCATAGTGTGACCGTTCTTACAGTAAAGGCTCCATAGTGTGACCGCTCTTACAGTAGACAGCTAAATAGTGTGACCGCTCTTACAGTAGAGGCTCCATAGTGCGACCTGTCTAACAGTAGAGCTCCATAGTGTGGCCACTCTTACAGTAGAGGCTCCATACTGTGACCTCTATTACAGTAGAGGCTCCATAGTGTGACCACTCTTACAGTAGAGGCTCCATACTGTGACCCATATTACAGTAGATGCTCCATAGTGTGACCCATCTTACAGTAGAGGCTCCATAGTGTGACCGCTCTGACAGTAGAGCTCCATAGTGTGACCACTCTTACAGTAGAGGCTCCATACTGTGACCTCTATTACAGTAGAGGCTCCATAGTGTGACCGCTCTTACAGTAGAGGCTCCATAGTGTGACCCATCTTACAGTAGAGCTCTATAGTGTGACCGCTCTTACAGTAGATCGTCCATAGTGTGACCGCTCTTACAGTATAGCTCCATAGTGTGACGGCTCTACAGTAGACAGCTAAATAGTGTGACCGCTCTTATAGTAGAGGCTCCATAGTGCGACCACTCTTACAGTAGAGGCTCCATACTGAGACCTCTATTACGGTAGAGGCTCCACGGTGTGACCCATATTACAGTAGAGGCTCCAAAGTGTGACCGCTCTTACAGTAAAGCTCCATAGTGTGACCGCTCTTACAGTAGAGCTCCATACTGTGACCTCTATTACAGTAGAGGCTCCACAGTGTGACTGCTCTTACAGTAGAGGCTCCATAGTGTGACCGCTCTTACAGTAGAGGCTCCATAGTGTGTCCGCTCTTACAGTAGAGAGCTCCATAGTGTGACCGCTCTTACAGTAGAGGCTCCATAGTGTGACCGCTCTTACAGTAGAGGCTCCATAGTGTGTCCGCTCTTACAGTAGAGAGCTCCATAGTGTGACCACTCTTACAGTAGAGGCTCCGTAGTGTGACCGCTCTTACAGTAGAGGCTCCATAGTGTGACCGCTCTTACAGTAGAGGCTCCATAGTCTGACCGCTCTTACAGTAGAGGCTCCATAGTGTGACCGCTCTTACAGTAGAGAGCTCCATAGTGTGACCGCTCTTACAGTAGAGGCCCCATAGTGTGACCGCTCTTACAGTAGAGGCTCCATAGTGTGACCGCTCTTACAGTAGAGCTCCATAGTGTGACCGCTCTTACAGTAGAGGCTCCATAATGTGACCGCTCTTAAAGTAGAGGCTCCATAGTGTGACCGCTCTTACAGTAGATCGTCCATAGTGTGACCGTTCTTACAGTAAAGGCTCCACAGTGTGACGGCTCTTACAGTATAGCTCCATAGTGCGACGGCTCTACAGTAGACAGCTAAATAGTGTGACCGCTATTACAGTAGAGGCTCCATAGTGTGACCACACTTACAGTAGAGGCTCCATACTGTGACCTCTATTACAGTAGAGGCTCCATAGTGTGACCCATCTTACAGTAGAGGCTCCATAGTGTGAACGCTCTTACAGTAGATCGTCCATAGTGTGACCGCTCTTACAGTAGAGGCTCCATAGTGTGACCACTCTTACAGTAGAGGCTCCATACTGTGACCTCTATTACAGTAGAGGCTCCATACTGTGACCTCTATTACAGTAGAGGCTCCATAGTGTGACCGCTCTTACAGTAGAGGCTCCATAGTGTGACCCATCTTACAGTAGAGGCTCCATAGTGTGACCGCTCTTACAGTAGAGGCTCCATAGTGTGACCGCTCTTACAGTAGAGGCTCCATAGTGTGACCGCTCTTACAGTAGAGGCTCAATAGTGTGACCGCTCTTACAGTAGATCGTCCATAGTGTGACCGTTCTTACAGTAAAGGCTCCATAGTGTGACCGCTCTTACAGTAGACAGCTAAATAGTGTGACCGCTCTTACAGTAGAGGCTCCATAGTGCGACCTGTCTAACAGTAGAGCTCCATAGTGTGGCCACTCTTACAGTAGAGGCTCCATACTGTTACCTCTATTACAGTAGAGGCTCCATAGTGTGACCGCTCTTACAGTAGAGGCTCCATAGTGTGACCCATATTACAGTAGAGGCTCCATAGTGTGACCCATCTTACAGTAGAGGCTCCATAGTGTGACCGCTCTTACAGTAGATCGTCCATAGTGTGACCGCTCTGACAGTAGAGCTCCATAGTGTGACCACTCTTACAGTAGAGGCTCCATACTGTGACCTCTATTACAGTAGAGGCTCCATAGTGTGACCGCTCTTACAGTAGAGGCTCCATAGTGTGACCCATCTTACAGTAGAGCTCTATAGTGTGACCGCTCTTACAGTAGATCGTCCATAGTGTGACCGCTCTTACAGTATAGCTCCATAGTGTGACGGCTCTACAGTAGACAGCTAAATAGTGTGACCGCTCTTATTTTAGAGGCTCCATAGTGCGACCACTCTTACAGTAGAGGCTCCATACTGAGACCTCTATTACAGTAGAGGCTCCACAGTGCGACCCATATTACAATAGAGGCTCCATAGTCTGACCGCTCTTACAGTAGAGGCTCCATAGTGTGACCGCTCTTACAGTAGAGCTCCATAGTGTGACCGCTCTTACAGTAGAGGCTCCATAGTGTGACCGCTCTTACAGTAGAGGCTCCATAGTGTGACCGCTCTTACAGTAGAGGCTCCATAGTGTGACCGCTCTTACAGTAGATCGTCCATAGTGTGACCGTTCTTACAGTAAAGGCTCCACAGTGTGACGGCTCTTACAGTATAGCTCAATAGTGCGACGGCTCTACAGTAGACAGCTAAATAGTGTGACCGCTATTACAGTAGAGGCTCCATAGTGCGACCTGTCTAACAGTAGAGCTCCATAGTGTGACCACACTTACAGTAGAGGCTCCATACTGTGACCTCTATTACAGTAGAGGCTCCATAGTGTGACCACTCTTACAGTAGAGGCTCCATACTGTGACCTCTATTACAGTAGAGGCTCCATACTGTGACCTCTATCACAGTAGAGGCTCCATAGTGTGACCGCTCTTACAGTAGAGGCTCCATAGTGTGACCCATCTTACAGTAGAGGCTCCATAGTGTGACCGCTCTTACAGTAGAGGCTCAATAGTGTGACCGCTCTTACAGTAGATCGTCCATAGTGTGACCGTTCTTACAGTAAAGGCTCCATAGTGTGAGCGCTCTTACAGTAGAGGCTCCATAGTGTGACCGCTCTTACAGTAGGGGCTCCATAGTGTGAACGATCATACAGTAGAGGCTCCATAGTGTGACCGCTCTTACAGTAGGGGCTCCATAGTGTGACCGTTCTTACAGTAGAGGCTCCATAGTGCGACGGCTCTACAGTAGACAGCTAAATAGTGTGACCGCTCTTACAGTAGAGTCTCCATAGTGTGACCGCTCCTACAGTAGAGGCTCCATAGTGTGACCGCTCTTACAGTAGAGAGCTCCATAATCTGACCAATCTTACAGTAGAGGCTTCATAGTGTGAGTGCTCTTATAGTAGAGGCTCCATAGTGTGACCGATTTTACAGTAGAGGCTCCATAGTGTGACCCATCTTACAGTAGAGGCTCCATAGTGTGACCGCTCTACAGTAGAAAGCTCCATAGTGTGACCGCTCTTACAGTAGATCTACATAACGTGACGGTCTTACAGTAGAGAGCTCCCTAGTGTGACCACTCTTAAAGTAGAGGCTCCATAGTGTGACCACTCTTACAGTAGAGCTCCATAGTATGATCGCTCTTACAGTAGAGACTCCATAGTGTGACCGCTCTTACAGCAGAGCTCCATAGTGTGACCACTCCAACAGTAGAGGCTCCATAATGTGATCGCTCTTACAGTAGAGGCTCCATAGTGAGACCCATCTTAGAGTAGAGGCTCCATAGTGTGACCCATATTACAGTAGAGCTCCATAGTGTGATCGCTCTTACAGTAGAAGCTCCGTAGTATGACCGCTCTTACAGTAGAGGCTCCATATTGTGACCACTCTTACAGTAGAGGCTTCATAGTGTGAGTGCTCTTATAGTAGAGGCTCCATAGTGTGACCGCTCTTACAGTAAAGGCTCCATAGTGTGACCTGTCTAACAGTTGAGCTCCATAGTGTGACCGCTCTTACAGTAGAGGCTCCATAGTGTGACCACTCTTACAGTAGAGGCTCCATCCTGTGACCTCTATTACAGTAGAGGCTCCATAGTGTGACTGCTCTTACAGTAGAGGCTCCATAGTGTGACCCATCTTACGTAGAGGCTCTATAGTGTGACCCATCTTACAGTAGAGGCTCCATTGTGTGACCGCACTTACAGTAGAGGCTCCATAGTGTGATCGCCTTTACAGTAGAGGCTCCAGAGTGTGACGGCTCTACAGTAGACAGCTCCATAGTGTGACCGCTCTTACAGTAGATCTCCATAACGTGACGGTCTTACAGTAGAGCTCCATAGTGTGACCACTCTTACAGTAGAGGCTCCATACTGTGACCTCTATTACAGTAGAGGCTCCATAGTTTAACTGCTCTTACAGTAGAGGCTCCATAGTGCGAAGCATCTAACAGTAGAGGCTCCATAGTGTGACGGCTATACCGTAGACAGCTCCATGATGTGACCGCTCTTACAGTAGATCTCCATAACGTGACGGTCTAACAGTAGAAGCTCCATAGTGTGACCACTCTTACAGTAGAGGCTCCATACTGTGACCTCTATTACAGTAGAGGCCCCATAGTGTGACCGCTCTTACAGTAGAGGCTCCATGGTGTGACCGTTCTTACAGTAGAGGTTCCATAGTGTGACCGCTCTTACAGTAGAGGCTACAGAATGTAATCGCTCTTACAGAAGAGGCTCCATAGTGTGACCACACTTATAGTAGAGCTCTATAGTGTGACCACTCTTACAGTAGAGCTCCATAGCGTGACCCCTCTTACAGTAGAGGCTCCATAGTGTGACCGCTCTTACAGTAGAGCTCCATAGTGTGACCGCTCTTACAGTACAGCTCCATAGTGTGATCGCTCTTATAGTAGAGGCTCCATAGTGTAACCGCACTTAAAGTAGAGGCTCCATAGTGTGACCACTCTTACAGTAGAGGCTTCATAGTGTGAGTGCTCTTATAGTAGAGTTTCCATAGTGTGACCGCTCTTACAGTAGAGGCTTCATAGTGTGACCCATCTTACAGTAGAGGCTCCATAGTGTGACCCATCTTACAGTAGAGGCTCCATAGTGTGACCGCTCTTACAGTAGGGGCTCCATAGTGTGACCGCCCTGACAGTAGAGGCTCCATAGTGTGAGCACTCACAGTATAGGCTCCATAGTGTGACGGCTCTTACGGTAGAGGCTCCATAGTGTGACCGCTCTTACAGTAGAGGCTCCATAGTGTGACCCATCTTACAGTAGAGGCTCCATAGTGTGACCGCTCTTACAGTAGGGGCTCCATAGTGTAACCGCTCTTACAGTAGAGGCTTCATAGTGTGAGTGCTCTTATAGTAGAGGCTCCATAGTGTGACCGCTCTTACAGTAAAGGCTCCATAGTGTGAGCTGTCTAACAGTTGAGCTCCATAGTGTGACCACTCTTACAGAAGAGGCTCCATCCTGTGACCTCTATTACAGTAGAGGCTCCATAGTGTGACTGCTCTTACAGTAGAGGCTCTATAGTGTGACCCATCTTACAGTAGAGGCTCCATTGTGTGACCGCACTTACAGTAGAGGCTCCATAGTGTGATCACCTTTACAGTAGAGGCTCCAGAGTGTGACGGCTCTACAGTAGACAGCTCCATAGTGTGACCGCTCTTACAGTAGATCTCCATAACGTGACGGTCTTACAGTAGAGCTCCATAGTGTGACCACTCTTACAGTAGAGGCTCCATACTGTGACCTCTATTACAGTAGAGGCTCCATAGTTTAACTGCTCTTACAGTAGAGGCTCCATAGTGCGACGCATCTAACAGTAGAGGCTCCATAGTGTGACGGCTATACCGTAGACAGCTCCATGATGTGACCGCTCTTACAGTAGATCTCCATAACGTGACGGTCTAACAGTAGAAGCTCCATAGTGTGACCACTCTTACAGTAGAGGCTCCATACTGTGACCTCTATTACAGTAGAGGCCCCATAGTGTGACCGCTCTTACAGTAGAGGCTCCATGGTGTGACCGTTCTTACAGTAGAGGTTCCATAGTGTGACCGCTCTTACAGTAGAGGCTCCATAGTGTGACCGCTCTTACAGTAGAGGCTACAGAATGTAATCGCTCTTACAGAAGAGGCTCCATAGTGTGACCACACTTATAGTAGAGCTCTATAGTGTGACCACTCTTACAGTAGAGCTCCATAGCGTGACCCCTCTTACAGTAGAGGCTCCATAGTGTGACCGCTCTTACAGTAGAGCTCCATAGTGTGACCGCTCTTACAGTACAGCTCCATAGTGTGATCGCTCTTATAGTAGAGGCTCCATAGTGTAACCGCACTTAAAGTAGAGGCTCCATAGTGTGACCACTCTTACAGTAGAGGCTTCATAGTGTGAGTGCTCTTATAGTAGAGTTTCCATAGTGTGACCGCTCTTACAGTAGAGGCTTCATAGTGTGACCCATCTTACAGTAGAGGCTCCATAGTGTGACCCATCTTACAGTAGAGGCTCCATAGTGTGACCGCTCTTACAGTAGGGGCTCCATAGTGTGAATGCCCTGACAGTAGAGGCTCCATAGTGTGAGCACTCACAGTATAGGCTCCATAGTGTGACGGCTCTTACGGTAGAGGCTCCATAGTGTGACCGCTCTTACAGTAGAGGCTCCATAGTGTGACCCATCTTACAGTAGAGGCTCCATAGTGTGACCGCTCTTACAGTAGGGGCTCCATAGTGTAACGGCTCTTACAGTAGAGGCTTCATAGTGTGAGTGCTCTTATAGTAGAGGCTCCATAGTGTGACCGCTCTTACAGTAAAGGCTCCATAGTGTGAGCTGTCTAACAGTTGAGCTCCATAGTGTGACCACTCTTACAGAAGAGGCTCCATCCTGTGACCTCTATTACAGTAGAGGCTCCATAGTGTGACTGCTCTTACAGTAGAGGCTCTATAGTGTGACCCATCTTACAGTAGAGGCTCCATTGTGTGACCGCACTTACAGTAGAGGCTCCATAGTGTGATCACCTTTACAGTAGAGGCTCCAGAGTGTGACGGCTCTACAGTAGACAGCTCCATAGTGTGACCGCTCTTACAGTAGATCTCCATAACGTGACGGTCTTACAGTAGAGCTCCATAGTGTGACCACTCTTACAGTAGAGGCTCCATACTGTGACCTCTATTACAGTAGAGGCTCCATAGTTTAACTGCTCTTACAGTAGAGGCTCCATAGTGCGACGCATCTAACAGTAGAGGCTCCATAGTGTGACGGCTATACCGTAGACAGCTCCATGATGTGACCGCTCTTACAGTAGATCTCCATAACGTGACGGTCTAACAGTAGAAGCTCCATAGTGTGACCACTCTTACAGTAGAGGCTCCATACTGTGACCTCTATTACAGTAGAGGCCCCATAGTGTGACCGCTCTTACAGTAGAGGCTCCATGGTGTGACCGTTCTTACAGTAGAGGTTCCATAGTGTGACCGCTCTTACAGTAGAGGCTCCATAGTGTGACCGCTCTTACAGTAGAGGCTACAGAATGTAATCGCTCTTACAGAAGAGGCTCCATAGTGTGACCACACTTATAGTAGAGCTCTATAGTGTGACCACTCTTACAGTAGAGCTCCATAGCGTGACCCCTCTTACAGTAGAGGCTCCATAGTGTGACCGCTCTTACAGTAGAGCTCCATAGTGTGACCGCTCTTACAGTACAGCTCCATAGTGTGATCGCTCTTATAGTAGAGGCTCCATAGTGTAACCGCACTTAAAGTAGAGGCTCCATAGTGTGACCACTCTTACAGTAGAGGCTTCATAGTGTGAGTGCTCTTATAGTAGAGTTTCCATAGTGTGACCGCTCTTACAGTAGAGGCTTCATAGTGTGACCCATCTTACAGTAGAGGCTCCATAGTGTGACCCATCTTACAGTAGAGGCTCCATAGTGTGACCGCTCTTACAGTAGGGGCTCCATAGTGTGAATGCCCTGACAGTAGAGGCTCCATAGTGTGAGCACTCACAGTATAGGCTCCATAGTGTGACGGCTCTTACGGTAGAGGCTCCATAGTGTGACCGCTCTTACAGTAGAGGCTCCATAGTGTGACCCATCTTACAGTAGAGGCTCCATAGTGTGACCGCTCTTACAGTAGGGGCTCCATAGTGTAACCGCTCTTACAGTAGAGGCTTCATAGTGTGAGTGCTCTTATAGTAGAGGCTCCATAGTGTGACCGCTCTTACAGTAAAGGCTCCATAGTGTGAGCTGTCTAACAGTTGAGCTCCATAGTGTGACCACTCTTACAGAAGAGGCTCCATCCTGTGACCTCTATTACAGTAGAGGCTCCATAGTGTGACTGCTCTTACAGTAGAGGCTCTATAGTGTGACCCATCTTACAGTAGAGGCTCCATTGTGTGACCGCACTTACAGTAGAGGCTCCATAGTGTGATCACCTTTACAGTAGAGGCTCCAGAGTGTGACGGCTCTACAGTAGACAGCTCCATAGTGTGACCGCTCTTACAGTAGATCTCCATAACGTGACGGTCTTACAGTAGAGCTCCATAGTGTGACCACTCTTACAGTAGAGGCTCCATACTGTGACCTCTATTACAGTAGAGGCTCCATAGTTTAACTGCTCTTACAGTAGAGGCTCCATAGTGCGACGCATCTAACAGTAGAGGCTCCATAGTGTGACGGCTATACCGTAGACAGCTCCATGATGTGACCGCTCTTACAGTAGATCTCCATAACGTGACGGTCTAACAGTAGAAGCTCCATAGTGTGACCACTCTTACAGTAGAGGCTCCATACTGTGACCTCTATTACAGTAGAGGCCCCATAGTGTGACCGCTCTTACAGTAGAGGCTCCATGGTGTGACCGTTCTTACAGTAGAGGTTCCATAGTGTGACCGCTCTTACAGTAGAGGCTCCATAGTGTGACCGCTCTTACAGTAGAGGCTACAGAATGTAATCGCTCTTACAGAAGAGGCTCCATAGTGTGACCACACTTATAGTAGAGCTCTATAGTGTGACCACTCTTACAGTAGAGCTCCATAGCGTGACCCCTCTTACAGTAGAGGCTCCATAGTGTGACCGCTCTTACAGTAGAGCTCCATAGTGTGACCGCTCTTACAGTACAGCTCCATAGTGTGATCGCTCTTATAGTAGAGGCTCCATAGTGTAACCGCACTTAAAGTAGAGGCTCCATAGTGTGACCACTCTTACAGTAGAGGCTTCATAGTGTGAGTGCTCTTATAGTAGAGTTTCCATAGTGTGACCGCTCTTACAGTAGAGGCTTCATAGTGTGACCCATCTTACAGTAGAGGCTCCATAGTGTGACCCATCTTACAGTAGAGGCTCCATAGTGTGACCGCTCTTACAGTAGGGGCTCCATAGTGTGAATGCCCTGACAGTAGAGGCTCCATAGTGTGAGCACTCACAGTATAGGCTCCATAGTGTGACGGCTCTTACGGTAGAGGCTCCATAGTGTGACCGCTCTTACAGTAGAGGCTCCATAGTGTGACCCATCTTACAGTAGAGGCTCCATAGTGTGACCGCTCTTACAGTAGGGGCTCCATAGTGTAACCGCTCTTACAGTAGAGGCTTCATAGTGTGAGTGCTCTTATAGTAGAGGCTCCATAGTGTGACCGCTCTTACAGTAAAGGCTCCATAGTGTGAGCTGTCTAACAGTTGAGCTCCATAGTGTGACCACTCTTACAGTAGAGGCTCCATCCTGTGACCTCTATTACAGTAGAGGCTCCATAGTGTGACTGCTCTTACAGTAGAGGCTCTATAGTGTGACCCATCTTACAGTAGAGGCTCCATTGTGTGACCGCACTTACAGTAGAGGCTCCATAGTGTGATCGCCTTTACAGTAGAGGCTCCAGAGTGTGACGGCTCTACAGTAGACAGCTCCATAGTGTGACCGCTCTTACAGTAGATCTCCATAACGTGACGGTCTTACAGTAGAGCTCCATAGTGTGACCACTCTTACAGTAGAGGCTCCATACTGTGACCTCTATTACAGTAGAGGCTCCATAGTTTAACTGCTCTTACAGTAGAGGCTCCATAGTGCGACGCATCTAACAGTAGAGGCTCCATAGTGTGACGGCTATACCGTAGACAGCTCCATGATGTGACCGCTCTTACAGTAGATCTCCATAACGTGACGGTCTAACAGTAGAAGCTCCATAGTGTGACCACTCTTACAGTAGAGGCTCCATACTGTGACCTCTATTACAGTAGAGGCCCCATAGTGTGACCGCTCTTACAGTAGAGGCTCCATAGTTTGACCGCTCTTACAGTAGAGGCTCCATAGTGTGACCGCTCTTACAGTAGAGCTCCATAGTGTTACCCCTCTTACAGTAAAGGCTCCATAGTGTGAGTGCTCTTATAGTAGAGTTTCCATAGTGTGACCGCTCTTACAGTAGAGGCTTCGTAGTGTGACCCATCTTACAGTAGAGGCTCCATAGTGTGACCCATCTTACAGTAGAGGCTCCATAGTGTGACCGCTCTTACAGTAGGGGCTCCATAGTGTGACCGACCTGACAGTAGAGGCTCCATAGTGTGAGCACTCACAGTATAGGCTCCATAGTGTGACGGCTCTTACGGTAGAGGCTCCATAGTGTGACCGCTCTTACAGTAGAGGCTCCATAGTGTGACCCATCTTACAGTAGAGGCTCCATAGTGTGACCGCTCTTACAGTAGGGGCTCCATAGTGTAACCGCTCTTACAGAAGAGGCTCCATAGTGTGACCGCTTTTACAGTAGAGGCTCCATAGTGTGACCACTCTTACAGTAGAGCTCCATAGTGTTGTCGCTCTTACAGTAGAGGCTCCATAGTGTGACCGCTCTTATAGTAGATCGTCCATAGTGTGACGGTCTTACAGTAGAGCTCCATAGTGTGACCACTCTTACAGTAGAGGCTCCATACTGTGACCTAGATTACAGTAGAGGATCCATAGTTTGACTGCTCTTACAGTAGAGGCTCCATAGTGTGACGGCTCTTACAGTAGATCTCCATAACCTGACGGTCTTACAGTAGAGGCTCCATAGTGTGACCACTCTTACAGTAGAGGCTCCATACTTGACCTCTATTACAGTAGAGGCTCCATAGTTTGACTGCTCTTACAGTAGAGGCTCCATAGTGTGACGCATCTTACAGTAGAGGCTCCATAGTGTGACCACTCTTACAGTAGAGGCTCCATACTTGACCTATATTACAGTAGAGGCTCCATAGTGTGACTGCTCTTACAGTAGAGGCTCCATAGAGTGACACATCTTACAGTAGAGGCTCTATAGTGTGACCAATCTTACAGTAGAGGCTCCATTGTGTGACCGCTCTTACAGTAGATCGTCCATAGTGTGTCCATTCTTACAGTAAAGGCTCCACTGTGTGACCGCTCTTACAGTAGAGGCTCCATAGTGTGATCGCTTTTACAGTAGAGGCTCCATATTGTGATCGCTCTTACAGTAGAGGCTCCATAGTATGACCGCTCTTACAGTAGATCGTCCATAGTGTGACGGTCTTACAGTAGAGCTCCATAGTGTGACCACTCTTACAGTAGAGGCTCCATACTGTGACCTCGATTACAGTAGAGGCTCCATAGTTTGACTGCTCCTACAGTAGAGGCTCCATAGTGTGACGCATCTTACAGTAGAGGCTCCATAGTGTGACCGCTCTTACAGTAGATCTCCATAACCTGTCGGTATTACAGTAGAGCTCCATAGTGTGACCACTCTTACAGTAGAGGATCCATACTTGACCTCTATTACAGTAGAGGCTCCATAGTTTGACTTCTCTTACAGTAGAGGCTCCATAGTGTGACTGCTTTTACAGTAGAGGCTCCATAGTGTGACGGCTCTACAGTAGACAGCTCCATGGTGTGACCACTCTTACAGTAGATCTCCATAACGTGACGGTCTTACAGTAGAAGCTCCATAGTGTGACCACTCTTACAGTAGAGGCTCCATAGTGTGACCCATCTTACAGTAGAGGCTCTATAGTGTGACCCATCTTACAGTAGAGGCTCCATTGTGTGACCGCTCTTACAGTAGAGGCTCCATAGTGTGATCGCTTTTACAGTAGAGGCTCCAGAGTATGACGGCTCTACAGTAGACAGCTCCATGGTGTGACCACTCTTACAGTAGATCTCCATAACGTGACGGTCTTACAGTAGAGCTCCATAGTGTGACCACTCTTACAGTAGAGGCTCCATACTGTGACCTCTATTACAGTAGAGGCTCCATAGTTTGACTGCTCTTACTGTAGAGGCTCCATAGTGTGACGCATCTTACAGTAGAGGCTCCATAGTGTGGCGGCTCTACAGTAGACAGCACCATGGTGTGACCGCTCTTACAGTAGAGTCTTCATAGTGTGAGTGCTCTTATAGTAGAGATTCCATAGTGTGACCGCTTTTACAGTAGAGGCTCCATAGTGTGACCCATCTTACAGTAGAGGCTCCATAGTGTGACCCATCTTACAGTAGAGGCTCCATAGTGTAACCGCTCTTACAGTAGGGGCTCCATAGTGTAACTGCTCTTACAGTAGAGGCTCCATAGTGTGACCCATCTTACAGTAGAGGCTCCATAGTGTGACCGCTCTTATAGTAGGGGCTCCATAGTGTAACTGCTCTTACAGTAGAGGCTCCATAGTGTGACTGCTTTTACAGTAGAGGCTCCACAGTGTGACCACTCTTACAGTAGAGCTCCATAGTGTGATCGTTGTTACAGTAGAGGCTCCATAGTGTGACTGCTCTTACAGTAGAGACTCCATACTGTGATCGCTCTTACAGTAGATCGTCCACAGTGTGACGGTCTTACAGTAGAGCTCCATAGTGTGACCACTCTTACAGTAGAGGCTCCATACTGTGACCGCTCTTACAGTAGAGGCTCCATAGTGTGACGCATCTTATAGTAGAGGCTTCATAGTGTGAGTGCTCTTACAGTAGGGGCTCCATAGTGTAACCGCTCATACAGTAGAGGCTCCATAGTGTGACTGCATTTACAGTAGAGGCTCCATAGTGTGACCACTCTTACAGTAGAGCTCAATAGTGTGATCGCTCTTACAGTAGAGGCTCCATAGTGTGACTGCTCTTACAGTAGAGACTCCATACTGTGATCGCTCTTACAGTAGAGGCTCCATAGTGTGACCGCTCTTACAGTAGATTGTCCATAGTGTGACGGTCTTACAGTAGAGGCTCCATACTCTGACCTCTATTACAGTAGAGGCTCCATATTTGACTGCTCTTACAGTAAAGGCTTCATACTGTGACGGCTCTACAGTAGACAGCTCCATAGTGTGACCGCTCTTACAGTAGATCTCTATAACGTGACGGTCTTACAATAGAGCTCCATAGTGTGACCACTCTTACAGTAGAGGCTCCATACTGTGACCTCTATTACAGTAGAGGCTCCATAGTTTGACTGCTCTTGCAGTAGAGGCTCAATAGTGTGACGGCTCTACAGTAGACAGCTCCATAGTGTGACCGCTCTTACAGTAGTTCTCCATAACGTGACGGTCTTAGAGTAGAGCTCCATAGTGTGACCACTCTTACAGTAGAGGCTCCATACTGTGACCTCTATTACAGTAGAGGCTCCATAGTGTGACGCATCTTACAGTAGAGGCTCCATAGTGTGACCGCTCTTACAGTAGGGGCTCCATAGTGTAACCGCTCTTACAGTAGAGGCTCCATAGTGTGACCACTCTTACAGTAGCGCTCCATAGTGTGACCGCTCTTACAGTAGAGCTCCATAGTGTGACTGCTCTTACAGTAGAGGCTCCATAGTGTGACCGCTTTTACAGTAGAGCTCCATAGTGTGACCACTCTTACAGTAGAGGCTCCATAGTGTGACCGCTCTTACATTAAAGGCTCCATAGTGTGACCGCTCTTACAGTAGAGCTCCATAGTGTGACCGCTCTTACAGTAGGGGCTCCATAGTGTAACCGCTCTTACAGTAGAGGCTCCATAGTGTGACCACTCTTACAGTAGCGCTCCATAGTGTAACCGCTCTTACAGTAGAGGGTCCATAGTGTGACCGCTCTTACAGTGAATCGTCCATAGTATGACCGTTCTTACAGTAAAAGCTCCATTGTGTGACCGCTCTTACAGTAGAGGCTCCATAGTGTGATCGCTTTTACATTAGAGGCTCTAGAGTGTGACGGCTATACAGTAGAGAGCTCCATAGTGTGACCGCTCTTATAGTAGATCTCCGTAACGTGACGGTCTTACAGTAGAGCTCCATAGTGTGACCGCTCTTACAGTAGAGGCTCCATACTTTGACTGCTCTTACAGTAGAGGCTCCATAGTGTGACCGCTCTTACAGTAGATCACCATAACGTGACGGTCTTACAGCAGAGCTCCATAGTGTGACCACTCTTACAGTAGAGGCTCCATAGTGTGACCGCTCTAACATTAGAGCTCAATAGTGTGACCACTCTTACAGTAGAGGCTCCATAGTGGGACCCATCTCAAAGTAAAGGCTCCATAGTGTGACCGCTCTTACAGTAGAGGCTCCATAGTGTGACCGCTCTTACAGTAGAGGCTCCATAGTGTGACCGCTCTTACAGTAGAGGCTCCATAGTGTGACCGCTCTTACAGTAGAGGCTCCGTAGCGTGACCGCACTTACAGTACAGCTGCATAGTGTGACCGCTCTTACAGTACAGCTGCATAGTGTGATCTCTCTTACAGTAGAGGCTCCATAGTGTAATCGCTCTTACAGTAGAGGCCCCATAGTGTGACCGCTCTTACAGTAGAGGCTCCATGGTGTGACCGTTCTTACAGTAGAGGCTCTATAGTGTGACCGCTCTTACAGTAGAGGCTCCATAGTGTGACCGCTGTTACAATAGGGGCTCTATACTGTGACCTCTATTACAGTAGAGGCTCCATAGTGTGACCGCTCTTACAGTAGGGGCTCCATAGTGTGACCGCTTTTACAGTAGAGCTCCATAGTGTGACCGCTCTTACAGTAGAGGCTCCATAGTGTGACCGCTGTTACAATAGGGGCTCTATACTGTGACCTCTATTACAGTAAAGGGTCCATAGTGTGACCGCTCTTACAGTAGAGGCTCCATAGTGTGACCGCTCTTACAGTAGGGGCTCCATAGTGTGACCGCTTTTACAGTAGAGCTCCATAGTGTGACCGCTCTTACAGTAGAGGCTCCATAGTGTGACCGCTCTTACAGTAGAGGCTCCATAGTGTGACCGCCCTGACAGTAGAGGCTCCATAGTGTGATCGCTTTTACAGTAGAGGCTCCAGAATATGATCACTCTTACAGAAGAGGCTCCATAGTGTGACCGCACTTATAGTAGAGCTCTATAGTGTGACCGCTCTTACAGTAGGGGCTCCATAGTGTGACCACTCTTACAGTACAGCTCCATAGTGTGACCGCTCTTACAGTACAGCTCCATAGTGTGACCGCTCTTACAGTACAGCTCCATAGTGTGATCGCTCTTACAGTAGAAGCTCCGTAGTATGACCGATGTTACAGTAGAATGTCCATCGTGTGACCGCTCTTACAGTAGAGGCTCCATAATGTGACCGCTCTTACAGTAGAGACTCCATAGTGTGACTGCTCTTACAGTAGAGGCTCCATAGTGTGACCGCTCTTACAGTAGAGCTCCATAGTGTGACCGCTCTTACAGTAGAGGCTCCATAGTGTGACCTGTCTAACAGTAGGGCTCCATAGTGTGACCATTCTTACAGTAGAGGCTCCATACTGTGACGCATCTTACAGTAGAGGCTCCATAGTGTGACCGCTCTTACAGTAGGGGCTCCATAGTGTGACCGCTCTTACAGTAGAGGCTCCATAGTGTGACCCATATTACAGTAGAGGCTCCATAGTGTGACCGCTCTTACAGTAGAGGCTCCATAGTGTGACCACTCTTACAGTAGAGGCTCCATACTGTGACGCATCTTGCAGTAGAGCTTCCATAGTGTGACCGCTCTTACAGTAGAGCTTCATAGTGTGACCGCTCTTACAGTAGGGCTCCATAGTGTGACCGCTCTTACAGTAGAGGCTCCATAGTGTAACCGCTCTTACAGTAGAGCTCCATAGTGTGACCGCTCTTATAGTAGAGGCTCCATAGTGTGACCCCTCTTACAGTAGAGGCTCCATAGTGTGACGGCTCTTACAGTAGAGGCTCCATAGTGTGATCGCTTTTACAGTAGAGGCTCCAGAGTGTGACGGCTCTACAGTAGACAGCTCCATAGTGTGACCGCTCTTACAGTAGATCTCCATAACGTGACGGTCTTACAGTAGAGCTCCATAGTGTGACCTCTATTACCGTAGAGGTTCCATAGTTTGTCTGCTCTTATAGTAGAGGCTCCATAGTGTGACGCATCTTACAGTAGAGGCTCCATAGTGTAACCGCTCTTACAGTAGATCGTCCATAGTGTGACTGTTTTTACAGTAAAGGTTGCATAGTGTGATCGCTTTTACAGTAGAGGCTCCAGAGTGTGATCGCTCTTACAGAAGAGGCTCCATAGTGTGACCACACTTACAGTAGAGCTCCATAGTGTGAGCGCTCTTACAGTACAGCTCCATAGTGTGACCGCTCTTACAGTAGAGGTTCCATAGTGTGACCGCTCTTACAGTAGAGGCTCCATAGTATGACCGCTCTTACAGTAGAGGCTCCCTAGTGTGACCACTCTTGCAGTAGAGGCTCCATACTGTAACCTCTATTACAGTAGAGTCTCCATAGTGTGACTGCTCTTACAGTAGAGGCTCCATAGTGTGACCGCTCTTACAGTAGAGGCTCCATAGTGTGACCACTCTTACAGTAGAGCTCTATAGTGTGACCGCTCTTACAGTAGAGCTCCATAGTGTGACCGCTCTTACAGTAGAGCTCCACAGTGTGACCGCTCTTACAGTAGAGGCTCCATAGTGGGACCGCTCTTACAGTAGATCGTCCATAGTGTGACCGTTCTTACAGTAGAGGCTCCATAGTGTGATCGCTTTTACAGTAGAGGCTCCAGAGTGTGACGGCTCTACAGTAGACAGCTCCATAGTGTGACCGCTCTTACAGTAGATCTCCATAACGTGACGGTCTTACAGTAGAGCTCCATAGTGTGACCTCTATTACCGTAGAGGTTCCATAGTTTGTCTGCTCTTATAGTAGAGGCTCCATAGTGTGACGCATCTTACAGTAGAGGCTCTATAGTGTGACCCATCTTAAAGTAGAGGCTCCATAGTGTAACCGCTCTTACAGTAGATCGTCCATAGTGTGACCGCTCTGACAGTAGAGCTCCATAGTGTGACTGTTTTTACAGTAAAGGTTGCATAGTGTGATCGCTTTTACAGTAGAGGCTCCAGAGTGTGATCGCTCTTACAGAAGAGGCTCCATAGTGTGACCACACTTACAGTAGAGCTCCATAGTGTGAGCGCTCTTACAGTACAGCTCCATAGTGTGACCGCTCTTACAGTAGAGGCTCCATAGTGTGACCGCTCTTACAGTAGAGGCTCCATAGTGTGACCGCTCTTACAGTAGAGGCTCCCTAGTGTGACCACTCTTGCAGTAGAGGCTTCATACTGTAACCTCTATTACAGTAGAGTCTCCATAGTGTGACTGCTCTTACAGTAGAGGCTCCATAGTGTGACCGCTCTTACAGTAGAGGCTCCATAGTGTGACCACTCTTACAGTAGAGCTCTATAGTGTGACCGCTCTTACAGTAGAGCTCCATAGTGTGACCGCTCTTACAGTAGAGCTCCATAGTGTGACCGCTCTTACAGTAGAGGCTCCATAGTGGGACCGCTCTTACAGTAGATCGTCCATAGTGTGACCGTTCTTACTGTAAGAGCGGTCACACTATGGAGCTCTACTGTGAGAGCGGTCACACTATGGAGCTCTGCTGTAAGAGCGGTCACACTATGGAGTCTCTACTGTAAGAGCAGTCACACTATGGAGCATCTACTGTAAGAGCGATCACACTATGGAGCTCCAGGGTAAGATGGGTCACACTATGGAGCCTCTACTGTAAGAGTGGTCACACTATGGAGCCCTACTGTAAGAGTGGTCACACTATGGAGCCTTTACTGTAAAAGCGGTCACACTATGGAGCCCCTACTGTAAGAGCGGTCACACTATGGAGCCTCTACTGTAAGAGCGGTCACACTATGGAGCCCTACTGTAAGAGCAGTCACACTATGGAGCCCAACTGTAAGAGCGGTCACACTATGGAGCCCTACTGTAAGAGTGGTCACACTATGGAGCCTCTACTGTAAGAGCGGTCACACTATGGAGCCCCTACTGTAAGAGCGGTCACACTATGGAGCCTCTACTGTAAGAGCGGTCACACTATGGAGCCCTACTGTAAGAGCGGTCACACTATGGAGCCTCTAGTGTAAGAGCGGTCACACAATGGAGCCTCTACTGTAAGAGCGATCACACTATGCAGCTCTAGTGTAAGAGTGGACACACTATGGAGCCTCTACAGTAGGAGCGGTCACACTATGGAGCTCTACTGTAAGAGCGGTCACACTATGGAGCCTCTACTGTAAGAGCGATCACACTATGGAGCTCTAGTGTAAGAGTGGTCACACTATGGAGCCTATACAGTAGGAGCGGTCACACTATGGAGCCTCTACTGTAAGAGCGGTCACACTATGGAGCCTCTACTGTATGAGCGGTCACACTATGTAGCCTCTAATGTAAGAGCGGTCACACTATGGAGTTCTAGTGTAAGAGTGGTCACACTATGGAGCCTCTACGGTAAAAGCAGTCACACTATGGAGCCTCTACTGTAAAAGCGGTTACACTATGGAACCCCTACTGTAAGAACGGTTACACTATGGAGCCCCTACTGTAAGTGTGGTCACACTATGGAGCTCTACTGTAAGAGCGGTCACACTATGGAGCCTCTACTGTAAGACCGTCACGTTATGGAGATCTACTGTAAGAGCGGTAACACTATGGAGCTGTCTACTGTAGAGCCGTCACTCTATGGAGCAATACTGTAAGAGCGGTCACACTATGGAGCCTTTACTATAAGATGGGTCACACTATGGAGCCTCTACTGTAAGAGCGGTCACACTATGGAGCCTCTACTGTAAGAGCGGTCACACTATGCAGCCTTTACTGTAAGACCGTCACGTTATGGATATCTACTGTAAGAACGGTCACACTATGGCGCTGTCTACTGTAGAGCCGTCACACTATGGAGCTCTACTATAATAGCTGTCAAACTATGGAGTCTCTACTGTAAGAGCGGTCACGCTATGGAGCCTCTACTTTGAGAGCGGTCACACTATGGAGCAATTACTGTAAGAACGTTCACACTATGGACGATCTACTGTAAGATGGGTCACACTATGGAGCCTCTACTGTAATAGAGGTCACAGTATGGAGCTCTACTGTTAGACAGGTCACACTATGGAGCCTCTACTGTAAGAGCGGTCACACTATGGAGCCTCTACTGTAGGATGGGTCACACTATGGAGCCTCTACTGTAATAGAGGTCACAGTATGGAGCCTCTACTGAAAGACAGGTCACACTATGGAGCCTCTACTGTAAGAGCGGTCACACTATGGAGCCTCTACTATAAGAGCACTCACACTATGAAGCCTCTACTATAAGAGTGGTCACACTATGGACGTTGTACTGTAAGAGCGGTCACACTATGCAGCCTCGACTGAAAGAGCGGTCACACTATGGAGCCTCTACTGTAAGAGCGGTCACACTACGGAGCTTCTACTGTAAGAGCGATCACACTATGGAGCTGTACTGTAAGAGCGGTCACACTATGGAGCCTCTACTGTAAGAGCGGTCACAATATGGAGCCTCTACTGTAAGAGCGGTCACACTATGGAGCCTCTACTGTAAGAGCCGTCACAATATGGAGCTCTGCTGTAAAAGTGGTCACACTATGGAGCTCTTCTATAAGTGTTGTCACAAAATGGATCCTCTTCTGTAAGGGCGATCACACTATGGAGCCTCTACTGTAAGAGCGGTCACACAGTGGAGCCTTTCCTGTAAGAACGGTCACACTATGGACGATCTACTGTAAGAGCGGTCCCACTATGGAGCCTCTACTGTAAGAGCGGTCACACTATGGAGCTCTACTGTAAGAGCGGTCACACTATGGAGCTCTACTGTAAGAGCGGTCACACTATAGAGCTCTACTGTAAGAGTGGTCACACTATGGAGCCTCTACTGTAAGAGCAGTCACACTATGGAGCCTCTACTGTAAGAGCAGTCACACTATGGAGACTCTACTGTAATAGAGGTTACAGTATGGAGCCTCTACTGCAAGAGTGGTCACACTAGGGAGCCTCTACTGTAAGAGCGGTCACACTATGGAGCCTCTACTGTAAGAGCGGTCACACTATGGAGCCTCTACTGTAAGAGCGGTCACACTATGGAGCTGTACTGTAAGAGCGCTCACACTATGGAGCTCTACTGTAAGTGTGGTCACACTATGGAGCCTCTTCTGTAAGAGCGATCACACTCTGGAGCCTCTACTGTAAAAGCGATCACACTATGCAACCTTTACTGTAAAAACAGTCACACTATGGACGATCTACTGTAAGAGCGGTTACACTATGGAGCCTCTACTTTAAGATGGGTCACACTATAGAGCCTCTACTGTAAGATGCGTCACACTATGGAGCTCTACTGTAAGAGAGGTCACACTATGGAGCCTCTACTATAAGAGCAGACAAACTATGGAACCTCTACGGTAATAGAGGTCACACTATGGAGCTCTACTGTAAGACCGTCACGTTATGGAGATCTACTGTAAGAGCGGTCACACTATGGAGCTGTCTACTGTAGAGCCGTCACACTCTGGAGCCTCTACTGTAAAAGCGATCACACTATGGAGCCTCTACTGTAAGAACGGTCACGCTATGAACGATCTACTGTAAGAGCGGTCACAATATGGAGCCTCTACTGTAAGAGCGGTCACACTATGGAGCCTCTACTGTAAGATGCGTCACAGTATGGAGCCTCTACTGTAAGAGTGGTCACACTATGGAGCCTCTACGGTAAGAGCGGTCACACTATGGAGTCTCTACTGTAAGAGCGGTCACACTATGGAGCTCTACTGTAAGAGCGGTCACACTATGAAGCTCTACTGTAGAGCCGTCACACTCTGGAGCCTCTACTGTAAAAGCGATCACACTATGGAGCCTCTACTGTAAGAGCCGTCACACTATGGAGCCTCTACTGTAAGAGGGGTCACACTATGGAGCCTCAACTGTAAGAGCGGTCACACTATGGAGCTCTACTGTAAGAGCGGTTACACTATGGAGCCTCTACTGTAAGAGCGGTCACACTATGGAGCCTCTACTATAAGAGCGGTCACACTATGGAGCTCTACTGTAAGAGCGGTTACACTATGGAGCCTCTACTGTAAGAGCGGTCACACTATGGAGCCCTACTGTAAGAGCGGTCACACTATGAAGCTCTACTGTAAGAGCGGTCACACTATGGAAGCTCTACTGTAAGATGCGTCACAGTATGGAGCCTCTACTGTAAGAGTGGTCACACTATGGAGCCTCTACTGTAAGAGCGGTCACACTATGGAGCCTCTACTGTAAGAGCGGTCACACTATGGAGCCTCTACTGTAAGAGCGGTCACACTATGGAGCCTCTACTGTAAGAGCGGTCACACTATGGAGCTCTACTGTAAGAGCGGTCACACTATGGAGCTTTACAGTAGAGGCTCCATAGTGTGACTGCTCTTAGAGTAGAGCTCCATAGTGTGACCGCACTTACAGTACAGCTCCATAGTGTCATCGCTCTTACAGTAGAACGTCCATAGTGTGACCGCTCTTACAATAGGGAACTCCATAGTGTGACTGCTCTTATTGTAGAGGCTCCATAGTGTGACTATTCTTGCAGTAGAGGTTCCATACTGTGACCTCTATTACAGTAGAGGCTCCATAGTGTGATCGTTCTTACAGTAGAGGCTCCATAGTGTGACCGCTCTTACAGTAGAGCTCCATAGTGTGACCGCTCTTACAGTAGAGCTCCATAGTGTGATCGCTCTTACAGAAGAGGCTCCATAGTGTGACTGCTCTTACAGTAGAGAATCCATACTGTGATCGCTCTTACAGTAGAGGCTCCATAGTGTGACCGCTCTTACAGCAGAGCTCCATAGTGTGATCGCTCTTACAGTAGAGAGCTCCATAGTGTGGGCACTCTTATAGTAGAGGCTGCATAGTGTGACCACTCTTACAGTAGAGCTCCGTAGTGTGGACACTCTTATAGTAGAGGCTCCATAGTGTGATCGCTCTTACAGTAGAGGCTTCATAGTGTGATTGCTTTTACAGTAGAGCTCTATAGTATAACCACTCTTAAAGTAGAGCTCCATAGTGTGACCGCTCTTACAGTAGGGGCTCCATAGTGTGTCCGCTTTTACAGTAGAGGCTCCATAGTGTGACTGCTCTTAGAGTAGAGCTCCATAGTGTGACCGCACTTACAGTACAGCTCCATAGTGTCATCGCTCTTACAGTAGAGGCTCCGTAGTATGACCTCTCTTACAGTAGAACGTCCATAGTGTGACTGCTCTTACAATAGGGAACTCCATAGTGTGACCGCTCTTATTGTAGAGCTCCATAGTGTGACCACTCTTACAGTAGAGGCTCCATAGTGTGACTGCTCTTATTGTAGAGGCTCCATAGTGTGACTATTCTTGCAGTAGAGGTTCCATACTGTGACCTCTATTACAGTAGAGGCTCCATAGTGTGACCTCTCTTACAATAGAGCTCCATAGTGTGACCGCTCTTACAGTAGAGGCTTCAAAGTGTGACCGCTTTTACAGTAGAGGCTCTATAGTGTGACCGCTCTTACAGTAGAGGCTCCATAGTGTGACCGCTCTTACAGTAGAGGCTCCATACTGTGACCTCTATTACAGTAGAGGCTCCATAGTGTGACCGCTCTTACAGTAGAGACTCCATAGTGTGACCGCTCTTACAGTAGAGGCTCCATAGTGTGACCGCTCTTACAGTAGAGACTCCATAGTGTGACCGCTCTTACAGTAGAGGCTCCATAGTGTGACCACTCTTACAGTAGAGGCTCCATAGTGTGATGGCTCTTACAGTAGAACGTCCATAGTGTGACCGTTCTTAGATTAAAGGCTCCATAGTGTGACCGCTCTTACAGTAGAGGCTCCATAGTGGGACTGCTCTTACAGTAGAGGCTCCATAGTGTGACCGCTCTTACAGTAGAGCTCAATAGTGTGACGGTCTTACAGTAGACAGCTCCATAGTGTGACTGCTCTTACAGTAGATCTCCATAGCGTGATGGTCTTACAGTAGAGCTCCATAGTGTGATCGCTCTTACAGTAGAGGCTCCATAGTGTGACCGCTCTTACAGTAGAGGCTCCATAGTGTGACTGCTCTTACAGTAGATCTCCATAGTGTGACCGCTCTTACAGTAGAGCTCCATAGTGTGACCACTCTTACAGTAGGAGCTCCATGGTGTGACCGCTCTTACAGTAGAGGCTCAATAGTGTGACCACTAATCCAGTAGAGGCTCCATAGTGTGACCTCTCTTACAGTACAGCTCCATAGTGTGATCGCTCTTACAGTAGAGGCTCCATATTGTGGAGGCTCTTATAGTAGAGGCTCCATAGTGTGAGCCCTCTTACAGTAGGGGCTCCATAGTATGACCGGTCTTACAATTGAGGCTTCATAGTGTGATTGCTTTTACAGTAGAGCTCTATAGTGTGACCGCTCTTACAGTAGAGGCTCCATAGTGTGACCGCTCTTACAGTTGAGAGCTCAATAATGTTTCCGCTTTTACAGTAGAGGCTCCATAGTGTGACTGCTCTTAGAGTAGAGCTCCATAGTGTGACCACTCTTACAGTAGAGGCTCCATAGTGTGACAGCTCTTACAGTAGAGGCTCCATAATGTGACCGCTCTTACAGTAGAAGCTCCATAGTGTGACCGCTCTAACAGTAGAGCTCCATAGTGTGACCATTCTTACAGTAGAGGCTCCATAATGTGACCGCTCTTACAGCAGAGCTCCATAGTGTGACCGCTCTAACAGTAGAGGCTCCATAGTGTGACCATTCTTACAGTAGAGGCTCCATAATGTGACCGCTCTTACAGCAGAGCTCCATAGTGTGACCGCTCTTACAGTGGAGTTCCACAGTGTGATGATTCTTACAGTAGAGAGCTCTATAATGTTACCACTCTTACAGTAGAGAGTTATATAATAGGACCACTATTGCAGTAGAGCTCCATATGGTTAGTGCTCGTACAGTAGAGGCACCATAGTGTGACTGGTCTAACTGTCAGGACTCAAATCCTGGAGCTTCTTAACTCTAGGTGGCTCTACCTGCTAAGCTATCCAGCCTTATAGATTACTCCCCTGCATAACCTGCTTTTTTGTACCTAGCTCCTGCTCCTGGTTCCCGACTGGCTCCTCCTCTTACAATAGAGGTTCCATAGTGTGACCACTCTTACAGTAGAGAATCCAATGTGACTACTTTTACAGTAGAGACACGTGACTGTTATGTTACTTTCGAGTGCTGTATAGTGTTACCGATTTTTTTGTGGTAAGTTTTGCTTTGGAGACCTTCCTGCTGTGACTTTTAGACTTGTATGGTAGAGTGTTGCTGGAAGTTTTGTGAGATGTGCAGGGAGGAGGAGGTAAGCTATGATTGTGATCGGTGGATTTTGTGCTCTGTACACTGAACAATCACTGCAGTAGGAACAGCTGGCGTTTGACATCTTGTGATCAGTAACGTGGTAGTAAGTGATGTTCACATCATGATCTGCTCTCAGATAATGTAATGACCTCTGTGCTGCACATTAGAAGGCAAAATTTGGCAGTAATGGGTAAACATGGTGACTTGAATGACTTCGATCGTGGGTAGATTGTTGGTGCCTGGAGGTGTAGTGCCAGTATTTCTAAAACCGTTGCACTTTTTGGTAGCATGAAGAGTGTAGCAAGACTGGTTGACCAATTAACAGACATCTAATAGATCACACTGCGGCAAACCATGGCGAGCATCGGGTAGCACCTTTGGTATCTCAGCAAAGACGTGCCCCAGTGGACCAACTGACCAAGCTGTACAAAAACAGGTAAATTAGACATATTTCCAGAATCACCATGCAGCATACCTTTCATCAACTGGGGTTCACTAGCTAAAGACTAATATAGGTGATCACTTTGCGTAATCGACAACACCTTGCATGGGACAGGAAAGATGTCACTGGAACTTGGTCACATGGCAGAAGATGATCTGGAGTCCTATTTCCTACTGAATCATAAGGATGGATGGGTCTGCATCTTGTGTAAACATAATAAAGCCGTATATAATGGGTGTACCGTTGTGGTTCAACAGATGGATGATGGCGGTGTCATGGCTTGTGGAGAGTTCCCCTGGCATTGCCTAGGACCATTGTTCTTCCTACTACAATCCTTTGATAGTGAACGCTACATAGACCTGTTAGCTAACTATCTATACCCATATCAGAAAGTCTTCCCTAACCACACTGCCAGGACAAGGCTCTGTGTCATTGAGCTTGGATCACTGGATTGTTGTTGGAGGAACCTGACAATGAATTGTCCACACTGCCTTGGCCTCCAAACTCACTACACTGTAACCCCATTGAACATGTTTGGGATATTCTGGTAAAGGCTGTGAGACCTGCTCCTACCTATGCACGGAATATGCACCGACGGAGCTGCTGCAGCCGGTAGGGGGCGAGCTGAGTATAGAGAAGGTTCACCACCTTGTGGAATCTGTTCCCCAATGTCGGAAAGCCATGATTGCCCAAGAAGGTGGAGCAAGCTGTTATTGAGTAGGTGTTCATAATGCAGTAATGGTGATGATGAGGTGACTGATAGGAAGTCCTCTCTACAGAACAGCAACTGTCAGACTATCACTTGACTTAGTGGTCCATGTGACGACTGCAGAATTTTAGGATTTAAAAAACAAACAGATTCTGACATTGAAAAAAAAAAAAAAATTACTGTAAATTCCTAAAAAAATATCTAACATAAAAACTTGATTTAATCCTTCAGTGGCACAGCCTATTTTAGCCATAAACACATTACAACTTGCTCGGAGGTGAATGGCCAAAACAACGGTTGTTAATGATGTACAAATGTCCATATGGCCATTCCTTCTCATTACTCTTGGCAGCACATCCCCAGGTTATACATTGCTGAGATGCTTATGGCAATGATTGGGAACCACTGTTCATACGACTGTACTACTAGGGTGAAAGCCCTCACTCACTGACTGACTCACTTGCCACTAATTCTCTAACGTCTCAGTGTCACACAAACATGAAATTTGGCAGGTGCATTCTTTAGGTCCTAAATACGAAAAGTAAAGGGGTCACAACTCAATTATTCAATGCTAAGTGCAAAAGTATTGGCACCCCTGTGTAATGTACGAAATTTAATTCTCTAACTTCCTGATGTCGTACAAACATGAAATTTGGCACAACCATTCTTTTGATCTTAAATAGGAAAAGTAAAGGCGTCACAACTCGAATATTCAATACTAAGTCCAAACATATTGGCACTCCTGTGTAATGTAACTTCTCGATGTCGTACAAACATGAAATTTGGCATGACCATTCTTTAGGTCTTAAATAGCAAAAGTAAAGAAGGTCATAACTTGAAAATTCAATGCTAAGTGCAAAAGTATTGGCGCCCCTGTGTAATGTACCAAATCCAATTCTCTAACCTCCCCTGTGTTGTACAAACATTAAATTTGGGATGATCATTCTTTGGGTCCTAAATAGGAAAAGTAAAGAGGTGACAACTCAATTATTCAATGTTAATTACTAGAGATGAGCGAGCACCAAAATGCTCGGGTGCTCGTTACTCGGAACGAACTTTTCGCGATGCACGAGGGTTCGTTTCGAATAACGAACCCCATTGAAGTCAATGGGCGACCCGAGCATTTTTGTATTTCGCCGATGCTCGCTAAGGTTTCCTTGTGTGAAAATCTGGGCAATTCAAGAAAGTGATGGGAACGACACAGCAACGCATAGGGCAGGCGAGGGGCTACATGTTGGGCTGCATCTCAAGTTCACAGGTCGCACTATTAAGCCACAATAGCGGCAAGAGTGCCCCCCCCCCTCCCAAAAACTTTTACTTCTGAAAAGCCCTCATTAGCAATGCATACCTTAGCTAAGCACCACACTACCTCCAACAAAGCACAATCACTGCCTGCATGACACTCCGCTACCACTTCTCCTGGGTTACATGCTGCCCAACCGCCCCCCCTCCCCCCCACAGCGCACACCAAAGTGTCCTTGTGCAGCCTTCAGCTGCCCTCATGCCACACCACACTCATGTCTATTTAGAAGTGCGTCTGCCATGAGGAGGAACCGCAGGCACACACTGCAGAGGGTTGGCACGGCTAGGCAGCGACCCTCTTTAAAAGGGGCGGGGCGATAGCCCACAATGCTGTACAGAAGCAATGAGAAATAGAATCCTGTGCCACCGCCATCAGGAGCTGCACACGTGGGCATAGCAATGGGGAACCTATATGCCACACACTATTCATTCTGTCAAGGTGTCTGCATGCCCCAGTCAGACCGCGGTTTTTAATTCATAGACACAGGCAGGTACAACTCCCTATTGTGAAGTCCCTGTGGACCCACAGCATGGGTGGCTCCCTGGAACCCACCGGCGGAACATAAAAATATCCCATTGCATTGCCCATCACAGCTGAGGTAGTAATGTCATGTTTAATGCAGGTGGGCTTCGGCCCACACTGCATGCCCCAGTCAGACTGGGGTTCTTTACAAGTGGAAACAGATGCATTTTTAATTCCCTGTGGACCCACAGCATGGGTGGGTGCCAGGAAGCCACCGGCGGTACATAGAAATATCCCATTGCATTGCCCAACACAGCTGAGGTAGTAATGTCGTGCTTAATGCAGGTGGGCTTCGGCCCACACTGCATTCCCCAGTCAGACTGGGGTTCTTTACAAGTGGACAGATGTAGGTTAAACTCCGTGTGCACCTACAGCATGGGTGGCTCCCTGGAACCCACCGGCGGTACATAAAAATATCCCATTGCATTGCCCAACACAGCGGATGTAACATCAGCTGTAATGCAGGTGGGCTAAAAATTCGTTTAATTACACTGTAGGCGAGGGCCCACAAAAATTGCTGTATCAACAGTACTAATGTACATCCAAAAAATTGGCCATGGCCAACCAAGAGGGCAGGTGAAACCCATTAATCGCTTTGGTTAATGTGGCTTAAGTGGTAACTAGGCCTGGAGGCAGCCCAGTGTAACGAAAAATTGGTTCAAGTTAAAGTTCCAATGCTTTTAAGCGCATTGAAACGTCTAAAAATTGTTTAGAAAAATGATATGACTGAGCCTTGTGGGCCTAAGAAAAATTGCCCGTTCAGCGTGATTACGTGAGGTTTCAGGAGGAGGAGCAGGAGGAGGAGGAGGAATATTATACACAGATTGATGAAGCAAAAAGGTCCCCGTTTTGGATGGTGAGAGAGAACGATGCTTCCATCCGGGGGTGCAGCCTACGTATTGTTTAGGTATCGCTGCTGTCCGCTGGTGGAGAACAGAAGTCTGGGGAAATCCAGCCTTTGTTCATCTTGATGAGTGTTAGCCTGTCGGCACTGTCGGTTGACAGGCGGCTACGCTTATCTGTGATGATTCCCCCAGCCACACTAAACACACTCTCTGACAAGACGCTAGCCGCAGGACAAGCAAGCACCTCCAGGGCATACAGCGCGAGTTCAGGCCACGTGTCCAACTTCGACACCCAGTAGTTGTAGGGGGCAGAGGCATCACGGAGGACGGTCGTGCGATCGGCTACGTACGCCCTCACCATCCTTTTACAGTGCTCCCGCCGACTCAGCCTTGACTGGAGAGCGGTGACACAGTCTTGCTGGGGAGCCATAATGCTGGCAAAGGCCTTGGAGAATGTTCCCCTGCCTGCGCTGTACATGCTGCCTGATCTCTGCGCCTCCCCTGCTACCTGGACCTCGGAACTGCGCCTTCTGCCACTAGCGCTGTCGGATGGGAATTTTACCATCAGTTTGTCCGCCAGGGTCCTGTGGTATAGCATCACTCTCGAACCCCTTTCCTCTTCGGGAATCAGAGTGCAAAAGTTATCCTTATACCGTGGGTCGAGCAGTGTGTACACCCAGTAATCCGTAGTGGCCAGAATGCATGTAACGCGAGGGTCACGAGAAAGGCATCCTAACATGAAGTCCGCCATGTGTGCCAGAGTACCTGTACGCAACACATGGCTGTCCTCACTAGGAAGATCACTTTCAGGATCCTCCTCCTCCTCCTCTTCCTCCTCCTCAGGCCATACACGCTGAAAGGATGACAGCCCAGCAGCATCTGTACCCTCAGCAGTGGGCCAAGCTGTCTCTTCCCCCTCCTCATCCTCCTCATGCTCCTCCTCCTCCTCCTCAACGCGCTGAGATATAGACATGATGGTGCTCTGACTATCCAGCGACATACTGTCTTTCCCTGGCTCTGTTTCCGAGCGCAAAACGGCTGCCTTTATGCTTTGCAGGGAACTTCTCAAGATGCATAGCAGAGGAATGGTGACGCTAATGATTGCAGCATCGCCGCTCACCACCTGGGTAGACTCCTCAAATTTTCCAAGGACCTGACAGATGGCTGCCAACCAGGGCCACTCTTCTGTAAATAATTGAGGAGGCTGACTCCCACTACGCCGCCCATGTTGGAGTTGGTATTCCACTACAGATCTACGCTGCTCATAGAGTCTGGCCAACATGTGGAGCGTAGAGTTCCACTGTGTGGGCACGTCGCACAGCAGTCGGTGCACTGGCAGATTAAACCTATGTTGCAGGGTGCACAGGGTGGCAGCGTGCGTGTGGGATTTGCGGAAATGTGCGCAGAGCTGGCGCACCTTTCCGAGCAGGTATGACAAGTGGGGGTAGCTTTTCAGAAAGCGCTGAACCACCAAATTAAAGACATGGGCCAGGCATGGCACGTGCGTGAGGCTGCTGAGCTGCAGAGCCGCCACCAGCTTACGGCCGTTGTCACACACGACCATGCCCGGTTGGAGGCTCAGCGGCGCAAGCCAGTGGTCGGTCTGCTCTGTCAGACCCTGCAGCAGTTCGTGGGCCGTGTGCCTCTTCTCTCCTAAGCTGAGTAGTTTCAGCACGGCCTGCTGACGCTTGCCCACCGCTGTGCTGCCACGCCGCGTGACACCGACTGCTGGCGACGTACTGCTGACACATCTTGATTGCGAGACAGAGGTTGCGTTGGAGGAGGAGGAGGAGGAAGGTGCTTTAGTGGAGGAAGCATACACCGCCGCAGATACCACCACCGAGCTGTGGCCCGCAATTCTGGGGGTGGGTAGGACGTGAGTGGTCCCAGGCTCTGACTCTGTCCCAGCCTCCACTAAATTCACCCAATGTGCCGTCAGGGAGATATAGTGGCACTGCCCGCCTGTGCTTGTCCACGTGTCCGTTGTTAAGTGGACCTTGGCAGTAACCGCGTTGGTGAGGGCGCGTACAATGTTGCGGGAGACGTGGTCGTGCAGGGCTGGGACGGCACATCGGGAAAAGTAGTGGCAACTGGGAACCGAGTAGCGCGGGGCAGCCGCCGCCATCATGCTTTTGAAAGCCTCCGTTTCCACAAGCCTATACGGCAGCATCTGTAGGCTGATCAATTTGGCAATGTGCACGTTTAACGCTTGAGCGTGCGGGTGCGTGGCGGCGTACTTGCGCTTGCGCTCAAACTGTGGCGCTAGCGACGTCTGGACGCTGCACTGAGAGACATTGCTGGATGGGGCCGAGGACAGCGGAGGTGAGGGTGTGGGTGCAGGCCAGGAGACGGTAGTGCCTGTGTCCTCAGAGGGGGGTTGGATCTCAGTGGCAGGTTGGGGCACAGGGGGAGAGGCAGTGGTGCAAACCGGAGGCGGTGAACGGGCATCTTCCCACCTTGTGGGGTGCTTGGCCATCATATGCCTGCGCATGCTGTTGGTGGTGCCTCCCCAGCTGATCTTGGCGCGACAAAGGTTGCACACCACTGTTCGTCGGTCGTCAGGCGTCTCTGTGAAAAACTGCCACACCGTAGAGCACCTTGACCTCTGCAGGGTGGCATGGCGCGAGGGGGCGCTTTGGGAAACAGTTGGTGGATTATTCGGTCTGGCCCTGCCTCTACCCCTGGCCACCGCACTGGCTTGGCCTGTGCCCACACCCTCACTTGGCCCTCCGCGTCCTCGGCCGCGTCCACAGCCTCTAGGCCTACCCCTACCCCTCAGCATGCTGTATTACCAGTGATTTGATTTCCCAGGCAGGAAAGAAATTGGCGCAAGGCTGCACTCAACCGTAGCTGGTTGCGTCTGATTTTTGTACGTTGTCCACGCAGCACACACGTACACGGAGACCTTAGGACTGACACAGGCAGGCCAAATATAATTTCTTTTCCTTATTTGCAAAGGGAAGGCCCCACTGCGTATATTCAATGAACAATAACTGTGTTGTGGCCCTGCCTACACAATTCTGTCCCTGTAGTATCAATGGAGGGTGCAATGCTCTGCACAGACGATTTTTAGAAAAAAAAAAAAATGCAACACTGCTAACAGCAGCCAGCACAGTACTGCACACGGTTAAATTTGGCCCTAGAAAGTACCGTTGAGGTTCTTGAAGGCTACACTCACTCCTAACACTCTCCCTGCCTATACACCACTTCTGTCCCTAATGCCGGGTGCAATGCTCTGCACTGCCGATTTTGAGAAAGAAAAAAACACTGCTTGCAGCAGCCTGCACACAGGTAGATGTGGCCCTAAGAAGGACCTTTGGGGTTCTTGAAGCCTACACTCACTCCTAACGCTCTCCCTACAGCAGCACCAGCACGATAGTACTTTCCCTCAGCTAAGTCACAAGACATGTGTGGCGAGCCGCGGGAGGGGCCGACTTTTATACTCGGGTGACATCAGATCTCCCCAGCCACTCACAGCAGGGGGGGTGGTATAGGGTTTGAACGTCACAGGGGGAAGTTGTAATGCCTTCCCTGTCTTTCAATTGGCCAGAAAAGCGCGCTAACGTCTCAGAGAGGAAACTGAAAGTAACCGGAACACCGCGTGGTACTCGTTACGAGTAACGAGCATCCCGAACACCCTAATATTCGCACGAATATCAAGCTCGGACGAGTACGTTCGCTCATCTCTATTAATTACAAAAAGAAGAGCACCCCTATGTAATGTAACTTCCCGGTGTCGTACAAGCGTGACATTTGGCGTGAGCATTCTTTAGGTTCTACTTAAGAAAAGTAAAGGGGTCACAACTCGATTATTCAATGGTAATTGCAAAATTTAGTGCACCCCTATGTAATGTACCTAACCTAATTCTCTAACTTCCTGATGTTCTACAAACATGAAATTTGGGATGATCATTCTTTAGGCCCTACATAGGAAAAGTAAAGGGGTCACAACTCGATTATTCAAAGCTATTGAAGGTTGTGCCTTTTTAGCTGTTTTTGTTGTTCATCCTATTATGCTTCCAGCATCCTTCACGCTCTAGCTATTCCCACTAAATTATTACACCACTAGATTGCTCCAACCTCTCCTTGTTCTGCACCGCCTCAAGCACCTCTATAACAGGCCTTCTGAAAGTTCTTTGCATCGCCACATTGTAAAATATTGGTTATTTGAGTACAAATTCACACTCTGGTTATACCGGTAACAGGATGATTTCTTAGCCCACATTTTATGAGCAATCAAATGTAGATGATTTCAAAAGGTTCACTTACTTTTTCTTGCAATTGTATTACAAAAATGAAATGGAAGTAAATCACCAAAAGTGTTTATCATTAAAACTAGATAGAGAAAGAGTATATTTTTTCTAATCAGTTTTAATTTTTAGTTGTAGAATTTTTTATTCTTTTGCCTATATATGACTATGGGGGCGGCCATCGTGCCTAAACATCATTTAACTCCAATACAAAATATAGTCCTGTCGGCAGCACACAAATACCATTCAACCCAAAAGGGTGAGGCTAGTAAAGCTGTTTATGCCACGCCAACAAGGAATCCGAGCCCCGCCTCCAACGCAAGTCCAATAATAAAGAAAGTGGCAGCATAAATGGTGCAAAAAAGTTTTTGTTCATATATTGGCTTCTATCTGGGATTACTATACCCCCCCCCCCCCCCCATCAGCTTTTCTTATTACAAGATTATTGTTTTTAACAATTGTAGAGTTATTCGTTGATCTTGTATTAGAAGGTCTGGAGCTTTTATCTATGTATATAAAGACGAAAGCCCTCACTCACTCACTCACTCACTCACTGACTGACTGACTGACTGACTCGCCACTAATTCTCCCACTTCTCGATGTCAAATAAACATGAAATTTGGCATGAGCATTGATTATGTCATAAATGGGAAAAGTTAATGGTTCCCAACTCGATTATTGAATTCTAAGCGCAAAATAATTAGCGTCCCAATTTTACGTACATAATCTAATTCTCTCACTTCCCGATGTCATTTTATATAAAGGAAACGTTGCATGGTTGCCTCCACGTGGTGTTTCCTGGGTAACGCAGAGAACTATGCAAAATGGTGAACATATTTTTTTCCTCAGTATCTCTAAAGTAACCGCGACTTCATAAGATTTTCCGTGTGAACACCAGATAAACACCAGTACCAAATTAACTCGGGCGAAGCCGGGTATATCAGCTAGTTACTACATAAAGTGGGTAAATCATGCAAAACATTTTCATAAAATGTATTCACACAGCTCCCATTATTTGCTATTGGATGATAAGTACTCTTAGGTTTGAGGCCAGTAGGGATTGGGTCCACTAGATGGAAACTGGCTTCAAAATCCTGTTTAACTGTGAAATTAGAATTTAATAAAAAAAATGCTTTTTAGGTGATAATTTTCTTGCAAAATTATTTAAATCAACAGATCAAATCTAAAAACGTTTTTGAGAGACATGGGGAGTCACGTCATTTTTTGCATGCCCATGATAAAGACCCATCACAACTGAGAGTGACCCCTCTTGAACGAATAGAGCCCACATCACGTGGCCTGAAGGTGAAAGGAATGTATTGGCTCTCTAGACTGAATACATTGGCACCCGACAGGCTGAATGTGGTGTTGGGGAAATTGTCATTATTTAGAGTGGTTTTAGGAAATGGTGATTGCTCTCTATATGGGGTCTTCTCTCCTCTGTGGTCTAATTAATGGTCTTATAGTAGTTGTCATCCATACAATATTAACTTGGGTCTAAATGATTGTTTTATAGTATTTATATCACACATCACATTCATTCCTTTGTTACATATTCAGGTATCTTATAAGAGGTCGTTTACATATTAGGTGTTCATCCTGTATTAACCGTTCTTTATATGGATTGTATATCCACCCATCGTGCCGCCCCTTCTGCACATTAACTACAGCTTTCTCTTGGAGTAATTCCACAATAACAGTTGGTTATTAATACATGTAATATGTGGGATCGCAGAGAAATCCCTATGTCAAAAGTTACAAGAGGGACGCAAACTGTGTTCCCTGGATTGATAAAGTTATTGCACTTTGAATAGATGAGGCATGCGCAATAGTTGGAACACACAGGGCGGTCCTAGTGATGCCACAATGTATCCACCTGACGCAAGCGCTCGCGATGGAATGCACAGTGCTCCACTTGACGTGCATGACGACCCTCACTGAGACACCACCATGTCACGTCTGTTCCCTGCACCCCGGCGTCCCGGCGTGGTCATGCTGCTTGGTCACATCCTGGAAGAGTTAACGACCTTCAGGTAACCTGTAAATCTTTTTGTATATGGGTGTATTTGTGTGTTACGTTTACCCCTGCTTGAGAAAGGCGCCATTTTGAGGCAGAAATGCGTTGCACATTTATCTATAGCTGGTTAGTTGGCGAGAGTTTCCTCTAGTTTTAGTTATTGTTGTTCTTTTTACCCTTTATTCCCCCGCTGGGGTAATAAGTTCCTTGTACCAATAAGAGGTTGGAGGCACGGAGGCTTTTACTGCTTAGGCAGTTTTCTCTTTTCCCTCTTTGGATCAATACCCCCCCCCCCCCCCCCCCACCTACCAGTGTTGGCGTTCCCCCTGCTGCCTCCTGATTCCTAGAGGCATTGGGAGACCAGGAGTCACTTCTATTGATTACAGGTGGACCTGGACTACAGGTGCGGAGCAGGTATACCTCTAGTTACACTGCTCAACAACATTTTTGCATCTGGTGTGCAATATATCAATTCTTATGGATTTTTGGGTGTAAAATCCAAATTTACCTTTAGAAATGATGCATCACATAAGGTTTTTGTGCAATTTAGATTTTTTAAATTTTTTAAAAAGGTTTTTGTGTTTGTGCTCATTTTCTGGTGAATTATTTATATAAAATTAGATCAGTGATTCAGCTAAACTCTTTATGTGAATGTAATACACAGTGGATGAAGCTCTAAAAATGGGCACTAGATGGCAGAACAATGTAGTTGAGCAGGAAGGTTACCGACGTGAGCCTGTCTGTACTGCTGTTCAGTGTTTGTTGTAATCTGCACGAAGCCCTTCTCTTCATTCTTACCTTTAGCATATTGGTGTTTTTTGAGTTTCATTCACAATTACATTACCAGAAAAACATTAATGAGTTCTGAGTGTTAATATATGTTTTGTAATTAAAACCAGACAATATTTGACAATACCGTATTATTGTCCATGTAATAGCGCTGTGTATCTCAGAAATGTAACATGATAGATAGAATCTGATGCTCCCACTGAATTCAGCACCCCAAAATTAGTAGAATCAACCTGTTTCCAAACCAGATACAGAAACCATTTTTGATTTGCTGAGCTGGGTTACAGGCGTCCGCGCCCAGCGCCAGGTGACTCCACACCTTCATTCAGTGTATTTGCGTATACACGGCTATTTATGTGAAGATCCGCCCGGCGCTTTCTCAGTTATCCTATCCATTTCCAATATAGACAACGTTTTGACCCCTTGTGGTCTTTGTAAACCTCAGCTTGACAAATGCCACAGGGGGTGGAGGAATACAAAGAAAAAATATGTTTTTGCACCATTTATGCTGCCACTTCCTTTATTATTTTTTTACCAAATAATTTTTATTAGGTTTTATAAGGCGATAAGAGCATATGCAAACATTGCATATATAGGTATCTTTCAAATACATTGTTACAAAATTTCCGTAATGTGTCGAAAAACATTCCTTAAATTAACATTGGTGCAGCAATATATATTTTAAATCAAGTTGATTGCTCTATGAGATTTGCAATATGTGAAAAAGTTCAACAAAACAAGTTTAAACATATCAGAACTTATTTTTCTGTTCAAAATTCTGCCAATTGTTCCAAATGCTATTAAAGTTAGATACACGATTGTTGGATTTTGCATAAATCTTTTCATAAGAATAGTGGTCTGAAACTGCATCTAGGAGATCTCCAATTGAGGGGGGAGAGATCCTCTTCCATTTTTTTGCTATAATATTTTTGGCGGTTAGTAGAAAGTGGCATATCCACGCTCTTTTCTTTTTTGGGATAAGGGCGCCCACCCACTAGCGATTTTTTTTCTTTGCGTTTTGCGTTTTTTCTCAAGAGCAATTAGAATTGAATGTACTCCTGTCCACTGGCGTTTTTTTTTGCGTTGCGTTGCGATTTTTAACATAGGAACTGTCAGTTGCATATGTGTCCTTATTTTTCTCCTAATGCACCCATGAATGTCAATGGAAATTAATAGAAAAGCCGCGAAAACGCGGCAAAAAACGCCGGGAAAAACGCCGCGAAAATGCAGCGTTTTTCACGCACGAAAACCGCAAACGACAGTGGGTGGGCGCCCTAACTTGGCAATCAATGAGAAGGAGTGCCAGTTGAGGCGAACACGATAAACGTATGCCAGTTATATTTTGAATGGTGTTGAATACCTCACCCCAATAACCATGAAACAGGAGGCACTCCCAAAACAAGGGGTAAAGGGTACCTACTTGACCGCAATTTATCCAACATAAATTAGAGTAATTTGGGAAAAACCTTGCCATTTTTGAGGGTGTATAATACCAGTTGGTTAACACTTTATAATGGGTTTGGGGAATGTTGGCTGAAAGAGTGGCTTTATTGGCCCATTCAAAGGCTTTCAGCCATACCGGAAGTGGTGTATTTTTTTAAAAAATGTGTGTTCCCAGTTTAGTAGATGTATCTTCTTTGCTCTATTAGCATGTTGGGTAATTGTGCTATAGAAAACTTTGATTTGGGAAGCATGAGAGTTTTTGCATCTGAAAAATATGTCTTCTACTTCCTTCGGGAAGGAGAAATTGTATGTATCAGCCTGTTTAAGAAAGGAGAGAATTTTTATATATGAGAAAGATTCTGAATTTGGTACACCAAATTTGATTTGGATTGTTTGAAAAGGAAAGTTTAGCTTTGTACAGTATGTCAGAGATGGATTTTACTCCCATTGACAACCACTTGTTTAGGTTAAGATCCCGGATGAGAGGACTTCAAATGGAAGCTTAGCTGGGAGGCCTCTGTATTCAGGTTTACATCCAAGTGCCAACTGATTCCAAAACTGGAGGGTATTTGACATTAATAGAGAGATATCTTGGAGATATATTAGCGGAGAGATCTTTGGCTTTAGGGCTCCAAGAATGGAGGCTTTGATTAAGGAGTCTGTTTCCATTCCTATTTTTCTCTATATGACACCAAGATGAGCGTAATTGCGTTTTTAACCAAGCACCAGATTGACTTAGTATAGAAGCTTTGTAGTAGTTGTGGAGATTGGGTACACCAAGGCCTCCCTGTTTCTTATGTAAGTATAATATTGACGCCGCTAGTCTCGTTTTTTTGTCACACCAAATAAAGTTAAGTAGTTGTTTCTGGAATCTTTGAATCGTGGGCGGGGGAACCGGGTAGGACAATGTGCGGAAGAGATACAGCACTCTCGGGAGTAATAACATTTTATAAAGTGCTATTCTGCCGAACCAGGATGGTTCATTTTTACCCAATTCCTTCATCTCCATTTGGAGGGAGGTATATAGGGGATCAAAGTTCGCGGAAATTGTTTCAGGTAGATTTTGACATATTTTAGTACCTAAATACGGTATCTCAGTTTTCCACTGGTAGGGAAACTCCCTCTGTATGTCCAGTTTTAAGACAGGATCGATATTGATTCCTAATATTTGGGATTTATCAGAGTTTAATTTGTAAAGAGAGGCGTTGCTGTATTGAGTGATGTAATTTTTTACACCCCTTAGAGAGTTCAGAGGGTCTGTCATAGTAATAATAATATCATCGGCAAAAAGACCTATTTTGTGTTGTCTCAGGCCCATAGATATGCCTCTGATCTCTGGAGAGGTTCTGATCATTTCTGCAAGGGGTTCTATTGTCATAACAAATAGCAAAGGAGATAATGGACATCCCTGTCGGGTACCATTTGTTATATAGAATGATGGGGACAACACCCCGTCAACCAAGACTTTAGCTGAAGGTTTTGTATATAAAGCCTGGACCGCTCGCAGGAAGCACTCGCCCACCCCAAATCTCTGTAACACTTCAAATGCAAAGCCCCAGTGCACTCTATCGAACGCCTTCTCCGCATCCAGGGAAAGGAGCAGAGAAGGCGTCCGACTCGAGGTGATCCGATCCAGCAAGTTCTGTATCTTGCGTGTGCCATCCGTGGCACTCCTTCCCTTCGTAAAGCCCACCTGGTCATTATGTATGACCTTGGGTAGGACCTCCAAAAGTCTATAGGCCAATATTTTAGCATATATTTTTAGATCAGAGTTTAGGAGGGAAATAGGTCTGAAATTTGCTGGTGTTGTAGGGGGCTTGCCTGGTTTGGGAATGGTGTCGATAGTGGCTTGAAGTATTTCTTCATGCATGGAACCTCGGTCCATCGCTTCGTTAAATAGTGAATTTAGATGTGGGGATAGCAGTTGAGCAAAATTCTTGTAATACTCATTTGAAAGTCCGTCAGGTCCAGGGGATTTGTGATTTTTTAGATCCTGCATGGCCTTATGAATTTCTGCATTAGAAATTGGCTTGTTTAGTGTGTTTTTCTGGGTGACTAATGTAGGGAGAGCTAATCTGTCTAGGAAATTATTTATTAACTCTGGGGTGGGCTGGAAGAAGTCGGGGTTATCTCTAAGGTTATAAAGGTTTTTGTAATAGTCCTTAAACTGCTCAGCTATTTTTTGAGGGTGGGAAATTTTTACTTGAGGGGCATTGTTGCTGACGATGAATGAGATTTTTGCTTTCATTTGTTTGTTTTTTTTACCAGACTTGCCATCAACTTTGAAGGTTTGTCCATGTAGGAATAGAAGTTTGCCTTGGAATACATCAGACCCCTATTATAATTATCTAGTAGCATTTTTTTAACTCTCTTCCCAAGAAAGATAGCTCTATTAACCCTTTCCAATCCGCTGTCTGACGTCTTCCAACATTCTGATTGAAGTCTGTACAGCTCAGATATCGGAAGACGTCCGACAGGGTATTCTTACTGTATATTACTGGCCGCTCTGTTGTTGGGGGCCTCTCCAGCATGTCCAATACAACAGTACTGGCTCTAGCCAGCAGGTGGCACTATTGTATAATGGCAGAAAGAGAAAAGCCCCTAGCAAACCCTGCATCCAAAATTGGATTGCAAAGAGTTAAGAATGTGTTTTGTGAAGATTCTTGATGGAGTGATTCCAGTTTCTTTATTTTTTCTAGTAAGAGGTTTATCTTTTCTCGTTTGTTTTTATTTTGTTGTATTTTGAGTTTTATTAGTACGCCTCTTATAATTGCCTTGTGGGCGTTCCACAATGTGGCGTTGTTTATATCAGGGGTAGAGTTAAGAGAGAAGTATTCCTCTAAGTGTTTATTGATGATTTTTTGGTTTTCAGGGATATTATACAGATTGGTGTCATTACGCCAGATCTTCGCTAGGGTACAAGGAATACCCACGTTTAGTTCCATATATATCGGTGCATGGTCCGACCAAGTGGAAATTCCTACCGTGGAGTCGGTAACCGAAGTGAGAGTCTCTCTGTCCACCAGGAACATGTCTATCCTTGAATATGTTTTGTGCCTTGGAGAGAAAAAGGTAATTTCCTTTGAAGAGGAATTGAGACATCTAAATGTGTCGTATAAACCCTCTCTGTGTAACCACGGGTGGAGAACCGGCATGCTCCTGGTGGATGCTGTGGAGTCTATTTCCTTGTCTGCTATTATGTTGAAGTCTCCACACATAATCAATTTGCCTGCAAAGACTCTTAACTTTCTTTATTACCTTGTTCAGAAAAGAAATTTGGGATTTATTAGGTGCATAAATGTTCACCAAAGTGATCGGTGAGTTGTTAAAGGGGTTCTGACATGAATAATGTTTTTATGCTTTAGCAGCCATTGTTCCCTGGTGTGCCTAATGGACCCAGGGAACCCATGGTTTAATGGCCGCTAAAGCACAAAAAGATAACACTTACCTTGTCTTCTGTTGTTGTTGACATCGGGGGGGGGGGGGGGGGGGGTCATCTCCCAGCAGGCGCTGCTCCTCTTCTTCTGTCTGCACGAGCCGCGCCGCTCCGGGATCGCGCGCATGCGCAGTGGAGAGGTGCCCTCTGACAGGAGTCAGGACGGGCTGCGTCTCCACTGCACATGCGCAGCACTCCGGAGTTCAGCCGGACGGACGGGCCGCCCACAGCAAGCACTGCTTGTGACGTGCTTGCTGTGGCGGTCCGTCCGTTGACCTCGGAAGTGCCTGACGGACGGACCAGAGCAGGAAGCGGTCTTTTTGACCGCTCCTGCTCTGCTTTAAAGGCACAGAAGAAGATGCCGGCTGGAGGGGACATGCCTGGCGATCGGGCCAGGCCAGGCAAGGTGAGTACAATTTTTTTTTTTTTTTATGTCAGAACCCCTTTAATAGAGCCTTGCAATATCAGATATCTGCTCTTGTTATCTGAAATTTGCTTATTAGGAGAAAAATTCAGGCCATCTCTCAGGGCGATTAGCACCCCAGCGTGTTTTGGTGGGCATTTGAAAAGTAAACCTGTGGGTATTGTTTATTTGAAAATTCAGGGCAAGATTGTTGGGCAAAGTGCGTTTCCTGCAAGCATAAAATGTCTATATTGGACGCTTTAGCATCCTGCCAGACCATTGAGCGTTTGAATGGGGAGTTTAATCCCCTAACATTCTGGGAGCAAATTTTTATATGCATTGTAAGAATAAGTTATGAGCATTTCGATTTGGAACACATAAGCGGCGTAGCAAGCATATGAATTTAAAACAAAAGTACAGGCGGAAACAGTAATATGCCTGTTAACATTAAGTGTTGTATGAGTTGCAATATTTAGAGATGAGCGAGCACCAAAATGTTCGGGTGCTCGTTACTCGGGACGAAATTATCGCGATGCTCGAGGGTTCGTTTCGAATAACGAACCCCATTGAAGTCAATGGGCGACCCGAGCATTTTTGTATTTCGCCGATGCTCGCTAAGGTTTTCATGTGTGAAAATCTGGGCAATTCAAGAAAGTGATGGGAACGACACAGCAACGGATAGGGCAGGCGAGGGGCTACATGTTGGGCTGCATCTCAAGTTCACAGGTCCCACTATTAAGCCACAATACCGGCAAGAGTGCCCCCCCCAACAACTTTTACTTCTGAAAAGCCCTCATTAGCAATGCATACCTTAGCTAAGCACCACACTACCTCCAACAAAGCACAATCACTGCCTGCATGACACTCCGCTGCCACTTCTCCTGGGTTACATGCTGACCAACCCCCCCCCCCCCACAGCGCACACCAAAGTGTCCCTGCGCAGCCTTCAGCTGCCCTCATGCCACACCACCCTCATGTCTATTTATAAGTGCGTCTGCCATGACGAGGAACCGCAGGCACACACTGCAGAGGGTTGGCACGGCTAGGCAGCGACCCTCTTTAAAAGGGGCGGGGCGATAGCCCACAATGCTGTACAGAAGCAATGAGAAATATAATCCTGTGCCACCGCCATCAGGAGCTGCACACGTGGGCATAGCAATGGGGGACCTATGTGCCACACACTATTCATTCTGTCAAGGTGTCTGCATGCCCCAGTCAGACCGCGGTTTTTAATTCATAGACACAGGCAGGTACAACTCCCTATTGTGAAGTCCCTGTGGACCGACAGCATGGGTGGCTCCCTGGAACCCACCGGCGGTACATAAAAATATCCCATTGCATTACCCAACACAGCTGAGGTAGTAATGTCGTGCTTAATGCAGGTGGGCTTCGGCCCACACTGCATGCCCCAGTCAGACTGGGGTTCTTTAGAAGTGGAAACAGATGCAGTTACAACTCCCTGTGGACCCACAGCATGGGTGGCTCCCTGGAACCCACCGGTGGTACATAAAAATATCCCATTGCATTGCCCAACACAGCTGAGGTAGTAATGTCGTGCTTAATGCAGGTGGGCTTCGGCCCACACTGCATGCCCCAGTCTGACTGGGGTTCTTTAAAAGTGGAAACAGATGCATTTAGAATTCCCTGTGGACCCACATCATGGGTGGGTGCCAGGAAGCCACCGGCAGTACATAAATATATCCCATTGCATTGCCCAACACAGCGGATGTAACGTCAGCTGTAATGCAGGTGGGCTAAAAATTAATTTGATTACACTGTAGGCGAGGGCCCACAAAAATTGCTGTACCAACAGTACTAATGTACCTCAGAAAAATTGGCCATGGCCAACCAAGAGGGCAGGTGAAACCCATTAATGGCTTTGGTTAATGTGGCTTAAGTGGTAACTAGGCCTGGAGGCAGCCCAGTGTAACGAAAAATTGGTTCAAGTTAAAGTTTCAACGCTTTTAAGAGCATTGAAACGTATAAAAATTGTTTAGAAAAATTATGAGTGAGCCTTGTGGCCCTAAGAAAAATTGCCCGTTCAGCGTGATTACGTGAGGTTTCAGGAGGAGGAGCAGGAGGAGGAGGAGGAATATTATACACAGATTGATGAAGCAGAAATGTCCCCGTTTTGGATGGTGATAGAGAACGTAGCTTCCATCCGCGGGTGCAGCCTACGTATTGCTTACGTATCGCTGCTGTCCGCTGGTGGAGAAGAGAAGTCTGGGGAAATCCAGGCTTTGTTCATCTTGATGAGTGTTAGCCTGTCGGCACTGTCGGTTGACAGGCGGGTACGCTTATCTGTGATGATTCCCCCAGCCACACTAAACACACTTTCTGACAAGACGCTAGCCGCAGGACAAGCAAGCACCTCCAGGGCATACAGCGCGAGTTCAGGCCACGTGTCCAGCTTCGACACCCAGTAGTTGTAGGGGGCAGAGGCGTCACCGAGGATGGTCGTGCGATCGGCTACGTACTCCCTCACCATCCTTTTACAGTGCTCCCGCCAACTCAGCCTTGACTGGGGACCGGTGACACAGTCTTGCTGGGGAGCCATAAAGCTGGCAAAGGCCTTGGAGAATGTTCCCCTGCCTGCGCTGTACATGCTGCCTGATCTCTGCGCCTCCCCTGCTACCTGGCCCTCGGAACTGCGCCTTCTGCCACTAGCGCTGTTGGATGGGAAGTTTACCATCAGTTTGTCCACCAGCGCCCTGTGGTATAGCATCATTCTCGAACCCCTTTCCTCTTCGGGAATGAGAGTGCAAAGGCTCTCCTTATACCGTGGATCGAGCAGTGTGTACACCCAGTAATCCGTCGTGGCCAGAATGCGTGCAACGCGAGGGTCACGAGAAAGGCATCCTAACATGAAGTCAGCCATGTGTGCCAGGGTACCTGTACGCAACACATGGCTGTCTTCACTAGGAAGATCACTTTCAGGATCCTCCTCCTCCTCCTCCTCCTCCTCAGGCCATACACGCTGAAAGGATGACAGGCAAGCAGCATGGGTACCGTCAGCAGTGGGCCAAGCTGTCTCTTCCCCCTCCTCCTCATCCTCCTCATGCTCCTCCTCCTCCTCCTGAACGCGCTGAGATATAGACAGGAGGGTGCTCTGACTATCCAGCGACATACTGTCTTCCCCCGGCTCTGTTTCCGAGCGCAAAGCGTCTGCCTTTATGCTTTGCAGGGAACTTCTCAAGAGGCAAAGCAGAGGAATGGTGACGCTAATGATTGCAGCATCGCCGCTCACCATCTGGGTAGACTCCTCAAATTTTCCAAGGACCTGGCAGATGGCTGCCAACCAGGCCCACTCTTCTGTAAATAATTGAGGAGGCTGACTCCCACTGCGCCGCACAAGTTGGAGTTGGTATTCCACTATAGCTCTACGCTGCTCATAGAGCCTGGCCAACATGTGGAGCGTACAGTTCCACTGTGTGGGCACGTCGCACAGCAGTCGGTGCACTGGCAGATTAAACCGATGTTGCAGGGTCCGCAGGGTGGCAGCGTGCGGGTGTGATTTGCGGAAATGTGCACTGACCCGGCGCACCTTTCCGAGCAGGTATGACAAGTGAGGGTAGCTTTTCAGAAAGCGCTGAACCACCAAATTAAACACATGGGCCAGGCATGGCACGTGCATGAGGCTGCCGAGCTGCAGAGCTGCCACCAGCTTACGGCCGTTGTCACACATGACCATGCCCGGTTGGAGGCTCAGCGGCGCAAGCCAGCGGTCGGTCTGCTCTGTCAGACCCTGCAGCAGTTCGTGGGCCGTGTGCCTCTTATCTCCTAAGCTGAGTAGTTTCAGCACGGCCTACTGACGCTTGCCCACCGCTGTGCTGCCACGCCGTGCGACACCGACTGCTGGCGACGTCCTGATGCTGACACATCTTGATTGCGAGACAGAGGTTGCGTAGGAGGAGGAGGAGGGTGGTTTAGTGGAGGAAGCATACACCCCCGCAGATACCACCACCGAGCTGGGGCCCGCAATTCGGGGCGTGGGTAGGACGTGAGCGGTCCCAGGCTCTGACCCTGTCCCAGCCTCCACTAAATTCACCCAATGTGCCGTCAGGGAGATATAGTGGCCCTGCCCGCCTGTGCTTGTCCATGTTTCCGTTGTTAAGTGGACCTTGGCAGTAACCGCGTTGGTGAGGGCGCGTACAATGTTGCGGGAGACGTGGTCGTGCAGGGCTGGGACGGCACATCGGGAAAAGTAGTGGCGACTGGGAACTGAGTAGCGCGGGGCCGCCGCCGCCATCATGCTTTTGAAAGCCTCCGTTTCCACAAGCCTATACGGCAGCATCTCTAGGCTGATCAATTTTGCAATGTGCACGTTTAACGCTTGAGCGTGCGGGTGCGTGGCGTCGTACTTGCGTTTGCGCTCAAACTGTGGCGCTAGCGACGTCTGGACGCTACGCTGAGAGACATTGCTGGATGGGGCCGAGGACAGCGGAGGTGAGGGTGTGGGTGCAGGCCAGGAGATGGTAGTGCCTGTGTCCTCAGAGCGGGGTTGGATCTCAGTGGCAGGTTGGGGCACAGGGGGAGAGGCAGTGGTGCAAACCGGAGGCGGTGAATGGGCATCGTCCCACCTTGTGGGGTGCTTGGCCATCATATGCCTGCGCATGCTGTTGGTGGTGCCTCCCCAGCTGATCTTGGCGCGACAAAGGTTGCACACCACTGCACACCACTGTTCGTCGGTCGTCAGGCGTCTCTGTGAAAAACTGCCACACCGTAGAGCACCTTGACCTCTGCAGGGTGGCATGGCGCGAAGGGGCGCTTTGGGAAACAGTTGGTGGATTATTCGGTCTGGCCCTGCCTCTACCCCTGGCCACCGCACTGGCTCGGCCTGTGCCCACACCCTCACTTGGCCCTCCGCGTCCTCGGCCGCGTCCACGTCCTCTAGGCCTACCTCTACCCCTCAGCATGGTGTATTACCAGTGATTTGATTTCCCAGGCAGGAAAGAAATTGGCGCAAGCCTGCTGCTAAACGTAGCTGGCTGCGTATGATTTCTTTACGTTCTCCACCACACACGTACCCAGAACGCTGAGGACTGTCAGAGGCAGGCCAAATAGAATGTTTCCCTTTTTTTGTTAAAGAAAAGGCCCACTGCGTATATTCAATTAATAATATATGTCTTCCGGCCCTGCCTATACAATTCTGTCCCTGTAGTATTACTGCAGGGCGCAATGCTCTGCATAGCCGATTTAAAAAAAAAAAAAAATGCAACACTGCTAACAGCAGCCTCCACACGGATAGATGTGGCCCTAAGAAGGACCGTTGGGGTTCTTGAAGTCTACACTGACTCCTAACGCTCTCCCTACAGCAGCTCCAACACGATAGTACTTTCCCTCAGCTAACTCACAAGGCATGTGTGGCGAGCCGCGGGAGGGGCCGACTTTTATACTCGGGTGACATCTGATCGCCCCAGCCACTCACTGCAGGGGGGTGGTATAGGGCTTGAACGTCGCAGGGGGAAGTTGTAATGCCTTCCCTGTCTTTCAATTGGCCAGAAAAGCGCGCTAACGTCTCAGAGAGGAAACTGAAAGTAACCCGAACACCGCGTGGTACTCATTAAGAGTAACGAGCATCCCGAACACCCTAATATTCGCACGAATATCAAGCTCGGACGAGTACGTTCGCTCATCTCTAGCAATATTCATACTATTCTAGAGGGCAGACCTAAAATAGTCAATCTTATTGCTAGAAAGCATCAAGATAGGCCCTCTAAAGAAAAGGTAGTAATTGTAAAAAATTAAACAGATAGAACTTTGGAGAAAAACAGGTATAAAAACCTGAATCCTGTTGTTGGGGGGAAAGTTTGGCTTGCGGACCCTCAGCCCGGTATTGAAGGTCAGCGTAGAGTGTGTCCAGCGTCATGTAAAGATGAACTCTTGGGGTGCCTAAGTCGTTTTCACGGAGGAGTGGAAGGAAGCGTGCGGCGATGGTAGGATTTCGGAGGTCTCTGAGGTTTACTTGCTTGCGGTTCCTCTGGGAGTAGGATCTTCCATTTTGTGAGGACGTTGGCGCCCTCTTCTGTAGAGTTTAGGGCATGCACTGCATCATCTTTGTGAATTATTATTTTAGCAGGGAAACCCCATTTGTAGGGTATCTTCGCCGCTCTCAGGGATGACGTGATTAAAGAGAAGGCCTTCCTTGCTTGTATTGTATTCTGTGACAAATCGGTGAAAAGGCTTATATTTGTGTATGGAGGTGGCAGGGTTCCTTTGCTTCCTTGCAGCTATCATCAGGGCATCTTTTATGTGAAAAAAATGGAATTTTGCTATTACATCTCTTGGGACAGAGTCTGGAAGAAAGTTCGGGTTTAGCAATCTGTGCGCTCTGTCAATTGTACAATCCAGTTCCGAGACTTTTGGAAGGATGCTTTTAATAAGCTTAGCAAGAAAGCTTTTTAGGTCATGCTGTGGGACACTCTCCGGGATGCCTCTGAATTTTACGTTACACCTCCTGCTCCTATCTTCCAGATCTGTGAGTTTTTTCTTTATGTCTTCTACTTCCTCCTCCAGGGAGTAGGGTGCATCTATTAGCTTATTGTGGGATGCAGTTACTTCTCCCATTTTGGTTTCGATATGGTCAGTCCTCTCTTCCAGATCTTGTATAGGGGTGTTTAGGGTATTTGACAGAGACTTAATGTCCTTTTGTAGAGATCCCCTTAAAGCTAGGATCATTTGTTTTATAAAATCTTCCGTAGCAGGCATGTTGGATGATGGGACACTTATGATGGGATTCAGGCTCAGATGTGGGGTCCTCTTGGTGTTGGTTGATGTGTGGGGAGAGTCGGGGGTGCTGTTTTTCAGGACTTGACAACGGGGTGGAGTGGGTAGATGATGGATGAGAGCTCGCCTGCATCATTTCACGACCATGTGGAGCTGCGCTAGTATTCCCCCCATAGGTAGCACTCACCCCTGTGATTTTCGGTGTCCCCTCTCCCTGCAGCCCCAGAGCAGCTTCCCGACTTGTCACACCTGACGATCGAGAAGGGGAGACCTCCGCATCTTCTCTGGAACTTGCAGGCGATGGGGAACCCTCTTTGTTCAGTGGACCCCGTCTCCCCAAGCTGCGGGTGGTGAAAAAGTCTGAGACTTTGTTTAGTGGGGTTTTGATGTTCCTTCTTTTAAGCACTTTTCTGTAAGGAACTTTCGATCTACTTAGATGTTTCTGAAAAAGTTAGGGTCTTTTTTTTTTTTTTTAATTATTATTATTTTTTTTTTAACTGTATAAACTGGAAGGACACAAAGCTCTGTTGTTCAGTCCACAATCCCTCCAAAGGGGTTTTTGCTCGGCTCAAGTACAGTGAAGCAAGGCAGTGCTTATCTCAATGTAAGATCAGTTTCAGCTCACACAGCCTTATGTGAGCTTAGGTTGTAAGCTTTAGTATGGGAAAGTCGCGATCTTCAGGGACTTTATCACTGGCTCGTGGATACTTCAGAGCTATTCTCCCTGTTATCAGGTCATTGTGTGGAGTAGGCAGCAAGTTTATCTATGCCCAGCGTTTGAAAGTGGGTAATTGGCTGTCCTGGGCTCACTTATGTCGGGCGGTTCGGGGAGGTAGTGTGCGGTCTGGTGATATCACTGACACTTCTCACTGCACACAGCTTTCAGCCGCGGCCGCCGGAGACCATAATGGCGTCCCATTCCCGCACTCCAGGAGACTTCTAATTATGTCAACTCGCCGGGTGATCTAGCGGAGGCTGCGCTGGAGCTCCGAACTCTCTGTTCTAATGTAGGGACTCACTTGAGGATGGGTGAGTTCTCTGGTGTGGCTTCAGAGGACTTCAGCTATAACATGGGGAAGTTTCACTCTTTAGGAGCCCTGTCACTGGCTCGTGGGTGCTGCGGAGCTATTCTCTCCGTTATCAGCCCGTATAATCAGTGTAGGTAATGAGTTTAACTGTACCCAGTCTTTTATGGAGCGGGTAGAAATCCGAGCTGGGCTCACTACTATCGGGAGATTCGGGGAGATGATGTGCGGACTGATGGCAACGCTGTCCCTCTCTCTGTCTACTGCGCTCAGCCGCGGCCGCCGGAGACTAACATGGCATCCCCCTCCCGTGCTTCAGGAGATTTCTGGATGTGTCACTCACCGGGAGATCTAGCGGAGGTTGCGCTGTTGCTCCGATCTCTCTCCTCTGATATAGAAATTGTTTCTATAGATAGGTGAGTTCTCCAATGCAGCCCCAGAGGTCTTCACTTCTCCGGTTGCGCTGGGTGGCGGAGATCTCCGTCTCTCCTGACTTCCCTCTCCGGAAGCAAGATTTTATCCTCTTCTCCTCTCTCTAGGGATCTTTGGCATAAGTTTTAGTGAGGTTTTGGCACTGGAATGCTTTTTAAAGTTGCTTACAAAATCGGGCTAGAGCAGAGCTTAGGGAGACACGTCTGCTCGGGTCTGCATCTAGGCCATGCCCCTCCCACTTCCTTTATTATTGAACTGCATTTAACAGCATTTACAGAGATGCTTTACAGCAGCTTCATGGGCTATTCACGCATTGGACAAGAGGGGACCCACTAACTTGTATGGAAGACTGTTCTAGGCATGCGCTGTGACCTGTGCAGAGGTCATTGTTTGGGGAGGGGAGGAGGTGAGCTATGGAAATACCTATTGTGAATGGTGGGTCCTGTGTTCTCTACACATAGGTGTGACCTCTCAGTGTAATACTGCCTGTGATGATGATGAGGTGATGGCTCTACAGCACAGGAAGTTTCAGACTATTATTAGGCTCCGTGGTCAGTGTGAGAACTGCAGGATTTCAGGATTTTTATTAAAAATACAAATAAATAGAATTCTTAAAAATGTTTAACACAAAAATGTGATGTACATGATACGGTAGGTCATTTTCTGATGACACATTCCCTTTAAGAATATTTTCAGGCGCCTACACTCATATTATGACTTTTAGTCTCTGCAGGGGGCGCTACCTTCCGCCATTGTGACCTGTTCTTATTTCAGGCAGTATATTATCCACAAGCTCTGGCAACCTCTACATGGAGCAACGGAAGATGGAACTGGAGAAGAATAGAGAAGTTTACAAGTGAGTGCTCCCCCAGCAGGATGACCATGTGATGTGGATTTTGGGGTACCCCAGGAAGATGTTCCTCATTTATGTTTAATTCTTGGGATTATTTTGCAGGTGGAAGATGCTTGCATCAGGTTGCCCATACTGCATTGATGCAGACAGCTCTGATGATCTTCCCATCAATGAACGGTATTCATACGAAAAGCGTGGCAGCTTCTTGGTCACTGAGCTTCTATCGTAAGTTTTCCCACAAAACCCAATTATGCAAAATTAAGGTGCAACATGGTGTGTTGTACTTGACGTTGGAGGATGGGTCCAGAAGATTCCATCTCTGGCCCAACATGGCCCAAACTGTGGAGTCAATCCAAAGTTAATACCGGATGGGTTCCAGACTTTCATTAGAAATATAAATTATGTATGTATTCGGAAGGCAGTGGGAGGGATGTAATCAGTGCAGATGTTCTGGCACCTGACAAGGCTTCATGTCTTCATTATTTGGTTTAGAGTCAAGTCTACTTTCTTACAGGAACCTTGAAGTAGGATTAAAAGGTTTTATGAGCAGCACCGATTCCTGGAGAAATGTAAACGACATCAAGACGGTGTTCTACTTCAACAGAACCGACATTTCCGGTGCGTTTCCATTATTTCCATTATTTCACCTCTTGTGGTTGTTATCAGTGAGACTTCATCTCCGGCCGATCTCCAGTTCTGTCTTCTCTGGGTCTCCAGGCTTCTTGTGATTTGATTTCAAGCATATGTTGTATAAACCTCATAGATGCAGTTATGGCCGTAATAGATTATAAAAGTCTTAGCTCTACAAATGATGTAGAAGATCCACCATAGATATCCGTACATCAGAAATATCAGTCTGAAAGCAAAACACTACAACCCATCTGGACCTGAGGATGGATGTGAGCTTCAAGAATCTTCCATTTACAAGACTCAGGAGTAGAAGATTTGAAAATGGTTTACACCTTGGTACATCGGTGAAGACTTGTGAGAACCGCATGGACGGGAAGAGCTGAATCATTGACCAAATCAAGGTGAACCTTCCACATGGAGCAGAAACAAGTTTTTTCTGAATATATGATAAGAAGATCTAACTAATCATGAAAGACATAAAGGAGGAAGAGGACGGCCAACCTCAAAGTTTCATGAAGTCAATCATAGACACAATACTGTACATTCTTAAGCCCTACCATAAAATAGGGGATTATAGAGCAAGCAAGACGGGGCATTCCGAAACAGTATTCAAAATGAACCTGACAATAGACATCTACATTAATAGCACACTTCAGTTGACGTTCTTAGGCTGTTTAGTAGATTTAGTACAGAGTGATACATATGTCCCATTTTCAGATAATACACATGAAATTTTAGGGTGCATTAACATATAGCACTTGCTGCAGAAAACCCTTCAACCCCAGGGTCACGTATTCCAGAAAACTATTCCACCAACCTGCTACATGTGAACCTCTCCTCATACTAAGCCATTCCGATAATCCAGCACATCTTCAAATCACCCAAAACAGGATTAATGGATGTTATATGCACCGTGTATCTGGGATGATGGTTGGTAGGAGGATCTAGTTCTCATCTTCTGATGCTTCCACCTCTTGGATTATGTTATTTCTTGTATTATTAACCTCTGCCCTCTCCCCACCTGCAGTCTTTACATGAATGATCACTGTCTGCTGTTAACCAGTCTTCATCTCCCTGTCATCTCCAGATAAAGTCTCCAAGAGATGGAATGAGGACTCCTTCTTTGGTTACCAGTACCTGAATGGCATCAACCCAATGGTGATACGGAAATGCCTCAACATACCGGAGAACTTCCCAGTCACCAGCAGCATGGTGGCTGCCTCTGTGGGGACCTCCACAGACCTTCAGAAAGAGCTTCAGGTGGGGATTGTAACAACTTCAAAGCCTTTCAATGCCAAAATCTGCTTGAGCAGGAGGAAAGGAACTAAAGCAAGCCTACATAACATGGAAAGAATCTATTACACAACTAACTAGAACCAGTCTGTGCAGCATGGAGATGCAGCCTACTGTACAGCAAATAAACCTGTGCGCAAAAAAAGGCAGTCTATTGTACAGCAGATAATCCAAATCTGTACTGAAGAGGCAGACTGTTGCACAACAAATCATTAGAGTTCTCAAAAGGTTCTACAATACATGTGCAAAAATTAAGGCAACTGGTTGCTATGTAAACTGAATTATTACATTCTGAAGAATACACTAAGGCCATGCTGACATTTATGCTGGAGGCTTTTTTCAAACCCTTTAACATGAAAGCTTGGACAGAGTAGTGCACTATGCTATGTTGATTCATCCGGGAAAGTTTCCACCAGCGTACTGAAAGCAATGTGTTACATACTAAAGGTCTGTCTGGCGCCACTGGAGTCCGGAACATGCCAGACACAGCAATTCCTATAGATTTATTATTCACTCCTGAGGATGGAGCCGAACAATGGAAATGCTAGCGTATGGGGGAAAGGGACCTGAGAAGGAGCTGTGATACATATAATTGGTGTCTGTAAAGTATAACAATGTGAACTTCTCCATTTCCCTAACAGAACGGGAACGTCTTCCTGGCCGACTACAAGATTCTCCAGGGAATTCCTATTAAGGACTCTATTAATGGGAAGCGTCAATACATGACAGTCCCCATGTGTCTGCTGTGGAAGGACCCCCAGGACAAGCTGCTCCCCATCGCTATCCAGGTAATCTCCAGTCACCCCATGGAGCATCTTACACTTTAAAGGTGTTTCATTTTTCTTTGAACTACTCATAACTAGAATATTTATTGAAGCCACTTTTCGAGGGAATCTTTATCCAGAAATGCACCAAGTCTCTATAGTGACAATCCCTAAAACCAAGTAACCCCCACAACCCTCCGATTTGCCAACAAATTTCAGACCTATATCACCGATTAATTGTAAAAAAAAATGTATGCCACACTATTAGCCCAAGTCTTCTTACAGTTCTCCTTAAAATAATCCAGAATTGCCAAGTAGGCTTTACACGAGGTAGACAAGCCATGATGGTACCCACAGAACAATAAATCTGATCTCTTGTGTTCGGGCCTCTGAGATTCATTCTCTGCTTTTTGTATTGGATGTGGAGAAGGCATTTGAAAGGATACACTTCTACTTTGCCTTTGCCAACTTGTACTCAGCTCCCTCCATGAAAGTGTTTGTTAATGGAGTATTATCAAAACCTTTTAAATAATGTATGAGAGCTGCCAAGGATGCCCATCATGCCAATGTACAAGGGAATGAAATGAATCTCAGATTTATGGAAAACTCCAAAAGTAGGCCTTTTTCAGATTTGTTTGCTTTACGTCAGGGGTGTCCAACCTTCTGGCATATCTGGGCTACACAGGAAGAAGAAAAGATGTCTTGGGCCTCAAATAAAATACACAAACACTAACAAAGCTGATGAGCAAAGAAAAAAAAGGGTGTGGACATCATTTGTGAAGACCTTCACATTAGATAAGCAAAAAAGTCAACACACAATAATCCTAATTATGCAGCAGCTGTCTCACCTCTCCTCCCTGTACTCCAAGCCACTTCTACTATACCCTCCACAACCTGTTTCAGTGGCCATCTTAGTACTCATGAAACTATGCCTTCCACATGTACCAGTGGCCATCTTGGTCCTCCCACTGGAACACATAGTCAGGAAGGCCCTAAGCCTGTTACATCCCTCTATCCGGTCCTCAGGGCCAATGGCTCCTTCTATGTACCACCTAATTCTGGCCCTCTTCCAATGAGCACCACCCCCCTTATACCAAGTATTTTTGCTCAAGCTGACACCGGTGCTATGATCTCTCAGCTGGGAGAAGTGCAAGTTCTCCCAGCCACCTCCACCACCGGGCAGCCCGCAGGTCTACCAGACTCTAGTGTGCATTCCCACCAGAATCCTTCATTCTCAGTGACTAATTGGGATGATATCAGCAACCCCCTGATCACATGGTCCCCTCAGACCCAATGACCACCCCCACATCAGGAACCACAAACCTCAACCGTCAATTTTACACATCCCACCTTAACTGTCAATTTTACACATCCCACCTCAACTGTCAATTTTGCACTTCCTCCCACACCCCCTCCCTCCCTATTAGGGCAGCCTAATTCACACCAACCCTCCGCAAACAAATGACCACCTACTTTCAGATCCCCACAGGACGCGCCGGTCTTCTACGTGACCTTCAACCCCAACCCAGGCCTCCACCCTCGTGGCCAACTTACCCGAACTAGAGTAACAACCGATGCCATACTACTGCCATATAGTGCACATCCAGATGTTCTCAGCTACCTGGAGGGACCTGAAAGGACTAACCGAAGAAAAAGCTGGAGACATCTACTGGCCAATTATGGAAAAATGTTTCATGGATGCTAGACTGATCGATGACAAATCATACAAATACGGGGTTGAGTTTTGTGAACAGATACGTGGGCTCAGGATCAGCTAGCTGACCATACCACCACCATTCAAGATATCATGCAAGATAAAGGGGAGTCTGTAGAAAAGTTCCACTTTCGCCTCACTCAGACATTTCATGACCTTGGGTTTTCCACCCTGATCAAGTCACACGTGCAGATGCTGTCATCAGCCTTTGTCATGAGATTGCGGGAACCCATGAAGACAGGATTAATCCGGGCAAGACCAGAGTATCGATCATGCTCCATGGAGACCCTCCTCCTGGTGGCAAAGGCTTGGACTCCCAGGGTGTCCAGAAGAAGATTGCACCACTCATAATGGGCGCACCACTGACCTATGGCTAGAATATCCCGACCTGTTTCAACTGCGGCCTGCCCAGGCACTTCAAGAGAGCGTGTAGGGACCCAAAAGGCCCAGACAGATGGGAGGCTAACAGTGGCCCCCGAAACAATCGCCAGCAAGGACCTCCCCAAGATCCTCAGCATTTCCCTAGACCGCCACTGCCTAGTCACCACAGCCAAGAACATTTGGACCTTCTGCGCTAGGATTTTGGCAAGCTTGTGTCACCCTCTCCATCCATGGCTGTGTCTTTGATAAATCCGGATGGTCTTCTGGCCAAGGTGACTCTGCCCATTGAGGGACACCCCACTATTTTCTTAATTGACACAGGTGCAGCCAGAAGTGTGATCTGCAAAGCACACCTGCCAGAGCCTACTTTCTTGTCAGACATGAACACTACCTGTATTGGGGTTGATGAGACTTCTAGATTGAACCCACTCACGCTACCGATACAAGTAGGACACTTCCCAGACATCCTGGCCAGATTCGTTGTCTACCCGACCTGTCCTTTGAACCTATTGGGGGCTGATTATCTATCAAGACTACAAGAAACCATCACCTTCACTGAAGACAGGTAAATCACAATCCCCCCCCCCCCCCCCTCTATCCTCTGAAGACCGCAGGGTGCTGTGTTCCCTGTCCATCCTCATGGCCCTGCAAGCATCCATCACATCTAGCATCCCACCAGAAGTCTTGGGAAGATTACCTGGGGGCCTATGGTCAACTTGACCAGAAGACATCACCCATCTCAAGGTGCCACCTGTCATGTTCAAACTGAAACCAGAAGCACCGCTCCCCCAGAAACCCCAGTATCCCTCAAGATAGCTGTGCAGAAGCAATCGCAGGACAAGTCAAGGCCTTGCTCCAGAATGTGGCTCTCATCCCTTGTGAGTCACCCTTGGAATGGAAAGAAAAAAATGACCCCAGCACTCACTGGGGAAGAATATTCCTCTAAATAATAAAGATTCTTAATTTATTAGCAACGCGTTTTGGCCCATACCTGTAGGAGCGCTGATCTGACCTCTGTATACCTTATTTTGTGAGTCACTCTGCAATACACCTCTCTTCCTAGTGAAGAAAAAGATTTAGAAAGGACAACCAGACAAGTACTGAATGGTCCAGGACCTTAGAGCTGTCAATGAGGCCACCATCTTGGACACACCCATCGTGCTCAATCCGCACACTCTTCTGTCAGGGATCCTACCTTCAGCCATGTATTTCACAGTGGTGGACCTCACAAATGCTTTCTTCAGCATTCCACTGCATCCATCCTACCAATACCTCTTTGCCTTTACCCATGACGGCTGGCAATACACCTGGACAGTAACGCCACAGGGAGCACAGAACTACCCCAGCCATTTTGCCAAGGCCATGACCCTCATTCTGAATTCGTGGCAGCTGGAAAACTTGATGTCTTATAAAATTGTTGAGCGGGTCTCAACTTTGTGATGATTAAACTAAAAAATGTACATATTGAAGTTATTACGGCATTAGCAGGGTAACTTGGGGATATCTAGCTGTGAGATGACAGGATGACTTTGGGTTATATGCCAGTGACATGACAGGATAACATGAGAATATATGGCTGTGAGATGACAGGATGACTTGGGCATATCTGGATGTGAGGTGACAGGATTACTTGGGGATATGTGGCAGTGAGGTTATGGGATGATTTGGGAACATCTGGCAGAGAGATGATGGGAAGACTTGGGGATATATGGCAATCAGATGAAAGGATGACTTGGGGATATCTGGCTGTAAGAGGACAGGATGACTTGGGGATTTATGGCAGTGAGGTTGTACTGGATTGGTACTAAGATTACCCATTGAATATCTGCCTCCTTCCTAAATAAAAGACCGGTGCATGCACGTGAAGAATTACACCGACACACAGCTCAGCTAAATGACACTTCCTTTATTCCTACAGGCTACATGAGGTTATATAGATGGTATGTAAAGCTCATAAGTCATGAGGTATGAGACTGCCACTGATTGGTTATTGCCTTATATGGGTTTCCTCCTCCAGGAGCTCGACATCAGCTTCTTGGGTTTAATCTTGGACGGAGGTGCCATCTTGAGTATACTGTTTCAAACATGGTGGGGGGGGGGGGGCGAGTTAGTCAGCATTCCAGCAGGCGGCGTGTGTTAGCAAGTGTTGAAAAAGCACATATTGTAATAGGCATTTTACTTAGTTTATTACAGTCTATTATAATCCCTCCTTAAAATGACTATTTTACCTGTCCCTATCCTTGTACCTGTCTCATCTATCTATATGTGCCTTGGAACTCTTTTGCGCTGCACGTTGGACGGACCCTGGCTAATCCATTGCCCCCTTATTATAGACTCTGCACATAAAAAAGTCAAATGCTGTCCCTATGGGCTAATGGTATTGCAATTGCTGGGGAGGTAGGGATTGCAGTAGGGTATAAGGTTTATCGTGATCCTCCGGGTCCTCCATGTTCAGCAGTGTTGGCGTCACATTGTCCATGACTCTCTCACAGAGCTTCCTCAGTTAGCGTAGTATACAGCAAACTATGATAATCAGAATCACAAATATGGTTATCCCTATCTGGGCTAGCATCTTCTGTCACCCACTCATCCAACTGAAGTATTGATACCAGGGGTCAGTTATACCTGAATTTTTCTTTAGTGCCACTGACAAGTCCTCTAACTTCCTAATTGCTGAGGTCACTTTACCATTTGGCCCTGTGTTTTCGGAAATGTACGTGCAGCAGGTCTCCCCTATCATTTTACATACCCCTTCCTTTTCTGCTAGGTTCATATCCAGGGCCATTCTATTTTGGAAGGTCATAGACTAGGTGGGCCCAACTGATCTGCTAATCCCTGCAGGGCGTCTTTGGTGTAATTCACAAACCTCTGTTGGCTGTAGTCGATGTAATTTATCCAATCTACATTCTTATTAGCAGTGAGGATAGGTATCAATGACTCATAACCTGCCTCTATTTGATCCCTGGCTTTGAATGCATCGGGAACCCCCTCAGAAGTTTATTACAGTCTACATGGTGAGGGGATGACCTGGGGATAAATAGCAATGAGATTACAGGATAACTTGGAGATTCATGGCAGTAAGGTGACAGGCTGACTTGGGGGTATCTAACTGTGAGATTATAGGATAACTTGGAGTGAGGTGACAGGATGACTTGGGGTTATATGGCAGTGAGGTGATAGGATGACTTGGGGATACATGGCAGTGAGGTGATGGGGTGATTTGGGGATACATGGCAGTGAGTTGATGGGATGACTTGGGGATATTTGGCAGTGAGGGGATGTGGTGACTCGGGCATATATGGCAGTGAGGTGATAAGATGATTTGGGAATATCTGGCAGTGAGATTACACGATGAATTCGGGATATATGGCAGTGAGGCGACGGCATGACTTGGGGCTATCTGGATTTGAGATGACAGGATGACTTGGGGATATATGGCATGGAGGTGACGGGATGACTTTGGGTGTATGGCTGTGAGATAATAGGATGACTTGAGAATATATGGCAGTGAGGTGACAAGATGACTTGGGTATATCTAATTTTGAGATGACAGCATGACTTGGGGGTATATGGCAGTGAGGTGATGGGATGAGTTGGGGATATCTGGCAGTGAGATGACATGATGACTCAGGGCTATATGGCAGTGAGGTGACGGCATAACTTGGGGCTATCTGGCTTTGAGATGATAGGATGACTTGGGGACATATGGCAGTCAGGTAATAGCGTGACCTGTGGATATCTGGCATTTAGATGTCGGGATGACTTGGCGATATATGACTGTAAGATGACAGGATGACTTGGGGATATCTGACTGAGGTGGCAGGATAACTTGGGGATAGATGGCTGTGAGGTGATGTGATGACTTGGGAATATCTGTCTGTAATGACAGAATCACTTTGGGAAATATGGCATTTTGGTGATGGGATGACTTAGGGATATCTAGCTGTGAGATGACAGGATGACTTGGGAATATATGGCAGTGAGATGACAGGATGATTGAGGATTTATGGCAGTGAGGTGACGGCATGACTTGGGGATATCTAGCTGTGAGGTTACGGGATGACTTGAGGATACATGGCAGTGAGATGACAGGATGACTTGAGGATATATGGCAGTGAGGTGGTGGGATAACTTGGGGAGAGATGGCTGTGAAGTGATGTGATAACTTGGGGATAGATGGCTGTGAGATGACAAGATGACTTGGTGATTTATGGGAGTGAGGTGACTGGATGACTTGGGGGTATATGGCGGTGACGTGATGGGATGACTTGAGGATACGTGGCAGTGAGGTGATTGGATGACCTGGGCATATATTGCAGTGAGGTGACGGGACGACTTGGGGATATCTGGTTTTAGGATGACAGGATGACTTGGGGATATATGACAGGGAGGTGATGGGATAACTTGGGGGGTATATGGCTGTGACGTGATGGGAAGACTTGGGGATAAATGGCTGTGAGATGACAGGATGACTTGGGGATATATGGGAATGAGGTGACTGCATGACTTAGGGACATATGGCCGTGAGTTGATGGGATGACTGCGGGATATCTGGCTTTGAGATGACAAGATGACTTGTGGATACATGACTGTAAGGTGGCGGGATCACTTGGGGGTGTACGGTTGCGAGGTGATGGGATGACTGTAGGAACCCTCACTGAAGGAATTTCAGGATGGGTAGAAGGTGTCAAACTACTAGTAAGAAACACAACCAGCTACTTGCAGGACACCATGGACCTACTGAAAAAACTGTCAAACATAGGTCCCTTCCCTAACATCACACACGAAGCTGGACGGACCGCCTGCCAGGCACACCTTGAGGTCATTGGGAGAATTTCTGAATCCATGTTACCACTCACAAGATTCATCTTCACACACACAAGTATTTCTCCTTTGGCAAAGAGATATTCCTGCAACTCACTGAAACCTCCAGGCAATTAAATGGCACCACAATATGCCAACCTTTTCATGGCAAAACTGGAGAGTGACTTTCTGGCCTCCTGCTCCAGCAAACCCTTGGCCTACTTCCGCTACAGTGATGACATCATTTGGACCAACACTGAACAAGAACTAATAAAATTCCAAAAGAGATTCAATGCATGTCATCCCACCGTAAACCTGACATTAAGCTATTCGTATGCAGAAATCAACTTTTTGGACATCATAAAGATTCCAAACATCTCAATAAAGACATCCTTATACTGGAAACTGATTGATCGTCCCAAATACCTCAGATGAGACAGTTACCCTCCTAAGCACATCAAAAAGTCTGTTGTCTGCAGGTCATCAGATACAACTGTATCTGCTCCAACCCAACAGACAGAGAGGATCATCTAGACCATCTTAAATTGACATTTATAAACCAGGGAAACCATCCTACCTCAATAGATGACCAAATCACCAGAGCCACCAGGATGCCCGGAAATCAATTACTTCAGTACACAGAGAAGGAAGGAAATGTCCATGTGCCTCTAGTAGAGACCTACAATCCACAGCTAGAGGTACTAAGGAAAACCGCTCCATCATACCCTACACAAGGATGACTGTCTGACCACCATATTCCCGGACCCTCCACTTTTGTGTTACAGGCAACCTTTAAGTCTGAGGAACCTTATAATCAGGAATGTATTGCTCTCTGACACACAAAAAGGAACCTATCCTTGTAATGTAAGGAGTTGTAAGACCTGCTGACATGTACGGACCGCAGACAGGATACATAACCCAACACACAGCAGGACTATAAGATCCCTGTAATGTAAGGAGCTGTAAGACCTGCTGACATGTACGGACCGCAGACAGGATACATAACCCAACACACAGCAGACTACAAGATCCTTGTAATGTAAGGAGCTGTAAGACCTGCTGACATGTACGGACCGCTGACAGGATACATAACCCCAACACACAGCAGACTACAAGATCCTTGTAATGTAAGGAGCTGTAAGACCTGCTGACATGTACGGACCGAGGACAGGATACATAACCCCAACACACAGCAGGACTATAAGATCCCTGTAATGTAAGGAGCTGTAAGACCTGCTGACATGTAAGGACCGCAGACAGGATACATAACCCCAACACACAGCAGGACTATAAGATCCCTGTAATGTAAGGAGCTGTAAGACCTGCTGACATGTACGGACCGCAGACAGGATACATAACCCCAACACACAGCAGGACTATAAGATCCCTGTAATGTAAGGAGCTGTAAGACCTGCTGACATGTATGGACCGCGGACAGGATACATAACCCCAACACACAGCAGGACTATAAGATCCCTGTAATGTAAGGAGCTGTAAGACCTGCTGACATGTACGGACCGCAGACAGGATACATAACCCCAACACACAGCAGGACTATAAGATCCCTGTAATGTAAGGAGCTGTAAGACCTGCTGACATGTGCGGACCGCAGACAGGATACAGATCTCCAACACACAGCAGGACTATAAGATCCCTGTAATGTAAGGAGCTGTAAGACCTGCTGACATGTACGGACCGCAGACAGGATACATAACCCCAACACACAGCAGGACTATAAGATCCCTGTAATGTAAGGAGCTGTAAGACCTGCTGACATGTACGGACCGCCGACAGGATACAGATCCCCAACACACAGCAGGACTATAAGATCCTGTAATGTAAGAAGCTGTAAGGCCTGCTGACATGTACGGACCGTGGACAGGATACAAATTCCCAACACACTTATAGCACAGATAACACTGCTGGCCTGGTGACCCCCCAACACTAATTCAGGGACCATAAAACCTTCACATCTTTATCACTATTTAAGTATTTATTTATAACATCATGTTTGTGCCTTGTCATAAGTTTGTGTACATATATGCCTCTTCAGATCTATTCCATTATGTCTGAAGAAGAAACCTGAGAGGTTGGAAAGCTCGCTATAACATCATGTATTTTTGTCAGCCATTAAAAGGTCTCATATCTACAAGATGACTTGGTTTCTCTTGCTGAGAACAATCACATTTTACCTAAAAGATGGCACATAAAAAGTGCATAAAGTGCAACACACGTGCTCCCCTCCAAGTGTCGGTGAAAATGTGTACAATTATAAATAGCAAAATATTATTACAATCACAAATTATACGAATATCAATTGGTGATCAACCTACCATAACCAAAATATGTGAAAAATACCACATCGATAAAAGGGGCATCCACAGTTCATGATGCCTGAGAGAAATCATCAGTCCGCCACAGAACTCATATTTAAATCATCCAGCAGAACAGAAATGTATATATTAAAATGAAAGACCATAAAACACCTTAATAAAAGGGGTGGGCAGTTTTTCATGATGAACCCTTTGCCCAGCGCTGGGCGCTTTTTGCCTGTTTTATGAATAAATGTAGTGAAGTGGTATAGATGGTTTTGCAGGGATATATATGTTGGTACACCACGTTTTATGGCAATAGCTCCAGTACTTATAGCGATATTACACAGACCAGCGATGCAATGTCGCTGCGATTCTCTCGCGGTAATGCCGTGTCGCCCATGGATCTCCTGCAGTTTTATGTATACAGCTCCTCTGCAGATTGGTGTCTCCATGATATACAATGGAGCCATATGTAGTCTGAGCCTGCAGTCATTTGTTACATCCGTCTGTTGGATGCGTTTTGGCATTTTACTAAATACATGCAAATAAGGGAGATCGAATAATACCTCCACAGCGCCACCTATTGGAAGGCAGCACTCCTTCAAGCCAATGTTAGACTCTTTATACAAGTTCTGTAACAATGACTCCATCGTCTTCCATCATTTGAGGTGACAACCAGACACCTGTGATGCTGCTTATTTTAAGGAAACAAATAATCTAGGCCCATAGCTATGAGACTGTCCACAGATCAGTTACTTCCTCCTACATCAGCTGACTGCAGTGTCTTGTGGAAAGGTAACATGTGACAAACCATCAAGGCAAACTCTGTACAGACACTGAAGCAGCAGGGAATGCTGTGAGAAATCATTCCTTAAGCGACAGTACAGTGAGCGCTGCTCTGGAGAATAATACAGGATATAACTGGGGATAGACTTTAAGGCTATATCATATAGACATGGGTGCCATGTACTGACGGTGCAGGGAGGGCCTTGATATATTGGATATGATGGGCCATCACCACATATGAGCAGACATATGACGTTTGAGCAGTAAATCCAAATGAATGAGGAGCTGGAATTCTTTGCAACAGAGCGCTCTGCTTCATTTCATTTGTGCCACTTTCCTTCTTTTGTAGATGCTTATATGACTTTTAAGCTCAATTACTTTCACAGCTCTGAGATTCTCTGCATATTTCCTCTGCTTCCATTACAGTTGGGTCAGACTCCAGGAGAACAGACACCGATCTTCCTGCCGAGTGACTCTGAGTGGGACTGGACCTTGGCCAAGATCTGGGTGCGCAATGCTGAGTACCAGGTCCACCAGACCATCTCTCACCTGCTCCAAAGCCACCTCTTTGCTGAAGTGTTTACCATGGCGACCCACCGGCAGCTGCCTCGTAACCACCCAGTATACAAGGTGAGCGTGAGACATCCACCCCACAGTTTTGTGTCAGACTGAACGGGACATGTAAAAGAGCTGAATAGTCGTTACTTACTAAATCTTGCTCATACCCTGACCCACTTTATATTCTGGCTCCATCCAAGACACAATCTCCAGTCCTGATCTCTAAAGGTTGGTGGGCATGACTCATAGTACCTACTAAAAACCAAACCTGGTTGACAAGTAAGGAGCCCACTGACCACTAAGCAGGTAAAGTTATCAGAATCTATACTTCCTCATAATCCTCCTCTGTGCAGGGAGAATAATCCTCTCTAGCCAATGGACCCCTCCGGTAACGGTGGCCGTATATCAGACGCTCGGCTCTGGTTTATTGTCTGTTCTACTGCAATTTCTGCTCAACCCACAACCAGATTCATTCTTCATTCTCATTATTTCTCCAGCTCCTCATCCCTCATCTGCGCTACACTCTGGACATCAACACTCTTGCCAAAAAGGAAGTCGCTGGTTCTGGGGGCACCTTCGATCAAGTGAGACCCTGAGATGCATACATACATGTGAGAGGGGGTGGGGCTGACAACCTCTCAGACATGATGCACATGTTGGCTGTCAGTGGTGTTACAGCAGTTGCACTATTAGATATACTGTGGATGCCACGTTAGGTGTGGTTGGTACAAGCTTAGAGAATCAACTTGTGTAACACATCACGAAAGGTGTTCCATGAGCTGACTCTATTATATAGTTCAGCATTATTTTGAGGAGAATCGACGCATAACAACCGAAACATAATGAATGGATCATCCAGAGTTCATCATCCTGTATATAGATATTCAAGCCTCCTTTTTTTTGAAAGACTATCCTTCTTAACAGAATCTTCTTACTTCACAAAGAATAACTTGATGGGGCTGTAGTCAGCATCCCATATGGGGTATTGATTTGGAATGATTGGATTTTTGTTCAGTTGTGCCTTGAAGGCTGTTCCTTCCATTATAGGCCTAGCCATGTGTCCAGTGAGCAGATCGGGGCTACAATGGGTATGTTTCTGAACATGGGAACACAATCTAGATACAAATCCCAATCTTCCCCCAAATGAACCCAGTGCTCCTTGACCATCATTAACACTTCAAACTATAGACCTTCTCCTTCCCTTACTAGTGCCTAATCCCTCTCGGATTGCAAATGCCAAATTATCAACCGGAACCAGATCGAAAATCTTCCAGTTTTACCAACCACTCTCCCCCGCATCCACCTCCAGGAAGTGAAGCCTCCAAGGAGAAATGGGAAAAGGAGCGGTAAACACTTCCACAAAAACAATAAAGAAATACAAAATAGCCTGCAAGACCTAGAAATAGATGGCCGTGAAGCTCGTACTATGGGCATCTTTAACATATCAAATCGTATGCCTTTATGTAAAGAGGCCGAGGTTCTAGCTAAGGGACTTTCATTTTGCCCCCTAATAAAGCAAATTTATAAGATTCATTTGTAGATTTGAACAGTTTTATTAGAAACCAAACTATTCGTCAACATTCTTCTATTAATGACAATAGTTTAGTAACAACTAATGATGAAGGCGAGCTTTTTGAAATAGAGGATACTATTCCCACCGGACAGAAACCTCCCAGCACATTCTTTCCCATAGAAAGTAAAGGGAGTTACATAGATCCATTCTATAATAATATTATCAAAAGGGCAGACAAGGGGTGAGGAGGGGTGAGCGGGGGGGGGGGGGGGGGGTGGAGTAGGGAGTAATCCACAATATTATGGAAAAATTGGATGGGATCCTACAAAAGATATTTCTGCAGCATTATTTAAGTTAGTTGGGGAAGGAGGAATAATTGTACGTCTCTGAAAGAAAAAAAGAATATTTGTATTCAGAATCCAGAAACTCAGTTTTTCTACTTGTTACCTAAAGTTCATAAGAACATTCTAGAGCCACTTGGTTGACCAATTATATCTGGGATGGATTCTATTACTAGTCCCCTATCCCAATATATAGATACACACTGGCAAAGGCATGTTATTCATTTACCATCGTATGTGAGAGACTCGCGTCATATTCTTTCTCTTATTAAACAAGTAGTTTGGAAAAATGCATTCAGATGGTGGATCCTCAACGTGAGCTCACTGTGCTCAAACATTTAGCATGATTTAGGGTTGAAGGAGATAAACTATTATCTGGAGGGAGACCCACTGAGGCCCACTCAACAACAATAGTTATATTGGATGCAATCTATTTTATAATTGTTTTACATATAATGCAGACTTTTATCAACAGATGAGCGGAACCGCTATGGGCACAAAAATCACCCCAATTTGTTTTTTTTTAAATATTTTAAGGATAAACTAATTATCTTTTTTAAACGCTTCATAGACGACCTTTTACTGATCTGGGATGGCAAGCCGGAAGATTCCCACACATTTGTACCTGTAATGATTTAAATCTAGAATTTGATAATTGAGCAAATTTGAGATCGTCTTTCTGGATTTGGTATTATCGTCTATGGATGGTATAATACAGACTGGAACGCATTGTAAACAGACAAATTGTAATAGTTTTTTACAATTTTTTCAAGCTGCCATAAGATAATTAGAAAACCGACATTCCCTTTGGGCAGTTTAAACATATAAAGAAAAACTGCTCCTCTGCTGAGATGTATACAAGACAAGCACTGATGTTAAGAGCGTTTCACAGAAAAAGGCCATCCGTCAAGTCTGAGTCAGCCTACAATAAAGCTCTCACTGAGCCCAGTCACATCGGTACAGGAGTATATAGGGATCGAAAAAAGGAGCAAAAAAGACTAACAATGATATCAATAATAACAATATTCTGTTTAGAACTAAATATAATTCTCAATTTAGCCAAATCAAAGGAATTTTAAAGAAAAACTGGGCGATTTTAAAAAGGGACCCGTTTTTACAGAAAGAAATTCAAGAGAAACCAGAAATAATCTCATAGAAACAAGACTTTAGAGAACCCCTGCATCCTGTAATCCTCTAAAAAGGTTCCAGGGGGAAGCCTCAGGAACTAAATTCCCGATGGGGGTCTATAGAGGGGGCCGGGAACGCTGTAAGTTCTGCCCAATAATTACACAAGGGGTAAAATAAATCTTTATAAATGAAGAGCAGAGAGCAATTAGGATTAAACAGTATCACAGTATGGGATCTGTGTGATAGAATGCCCTGCAGATTACAGGATATTGGGCGCACTACCAAGGCTTCGAGTTCCCGTATGAATCAACATAGATCCAATATCTCTTCAGGGTCCACCAAACAGGGTTTCATGCCATTTTTTGGAGAAACATCATAGAGACTTCACCAAGTTGAAAGTTACCCCCTTAGAATGCATCGCCTCACGTTCCTTCTCTTGATTGCGTGCAAGGGGGGGGGGAGGGGGGGTTCTGGATCTTAGAATAAACACTTTGGCCCCTTATGATCTGAACGAAATTAGTAGAAAATATGAAAAAAAAATATATATGATTTATAAAAATATAATTAAGAAATGTGCATTTTAATCTAATTATTAGCGGCTCGGTCTGAAAGCGTTAGATATAGTGAACAGATTTCATGGAGAGGTTTCATATTTTGATAGTTTATAATAGTACGGCTGTGAATTATCATCCTATTACGTGTTATTGCATCCCATCGTAGAGCTGAGTTATTTATTCATTTCCGTGGTTGTTCTTATCCTCTCCGTTTTATATTATATACCCTACAGGGACACGAGCTGCACATAGTATGTAGAGTAGGTTGGAGGAGCAAACAAGGTCGCCGTTTACCACACATTTAGTATAAGTTACACATAACCCCCATGAGTATCGCGCAATAAGAACTAGTAGAATCTGTTATTGATACGACGCGCAGTCCACGCTTCATTAGTAATCACGCATGTGCAAGATGCATGTTGGATATGGACCGCTAATGCGTTCCACTGAGGATCATGCATGCGCTGTAAGGAAAATGTAATGGAGCGCAAATGCGTTCCAGGAATCAATGCGCACGCGCCAGCTTGGAACCGTAGAAACACCCCAACAAGATCTACGCATTCGCTGTACAAACACCGGAATGGAGTGCAGATGCGCTCCAGGGACTGTTGAGCATGCGCCCCCAGATTGGGTGAACCCAGGGTCAAGCAGTCGTGCATTGATGATGTCAGAAGAACGCCATAGAAAAGAGCCATCGGCTTTACAGATTCATATGAGGTAGAAGATATATATATATATATATATATATATTGTGGGAGATTAGCGTGGTAGAGTGCGGGTCGGCGGCAGTCAAAAGGCAGAAACCAATGGATACAGTCCAGAAGCAGGCTTGACCTACGTTTATTCTTAATACAGCAACAAAAAGTCCAACCTTAGCTTTCAGGCAAACAGATAATAGTCCAGTCATCAGGCCATCCCGGCCTGATCTGGTCGCACTTCGTAGGTGCAGCGCACCGCAGGGCTCCTATCTCCACGCTGGTCACGTCCGCTGCCAGGATCCAGCAGCCATCCACTCTGGGCTAACAGCCCGGCAGCTCCACGGAGCTGTTGACCTGGCCTTCTCAGCCAGACACTCTCCGTAAATACCAGTCCATATCAGCACCCCACCTGGGTGTTTGAGGTTAGGGGGCATCACCCTGTCAACCCCTTGCCTTTTCAGGCCACCAGCCTGCAGCACCTCACTCTGCTGCGCTGGTTCTCACTCTCCTTGGTAGGAACTGGCCTTTTATCTCGTTCCTGCTCCACCCCCTGGTTAACCCTCGCAATACAAGTCCTGTCTCTGGCCCTCTACCGGCCCTCCTGTGTACTGCACTACTACTATATATATAGGCAATGTTTGAGTAGTCAGCTATGCTTGATACGGGCATCATTTTGATGTCGAAATGAGTTGCATTGAGATATACTTCATGTATTTGTTTTGTCATCTCTTACTTTGTAACATTGGATTTTATATAATAAACTATCAGTTGGAACCTATTTTTGTGTTCAATGAAAACTTTTTTGCTGAACTACTTCCAAAGACCCACAACACGAGCGCAGAAGAAAGTTTTTTCTTCGATTTCTTTGGTTTTTCCCCCATTTGGAGTTCCAATATGGGGTACTTCTGTCTGCTGCTCTCCTTTTTATGAGGATCATTGGAGGACCTAAGAAATACTACTGATAAGCCTGCCAGGATCTCCGGTGCGAGCGAGTACCTGCTCTTAGAGGGGTCCCGCTCAGCACCACGTGAGTCCATGTTAATTCATTTTAAAGTTCATCTATACAGGTGCTGATCTCCATATTCTGTCTATCTTCTACAAAGGAAGATGACCAAGGACCTACCTGAGATGCTCTTCTGATGTGGGCCCTTGCTGCCCCTAGGAACCCACGCATCCAAGCTAGGACTCATATACATGCTACCACCAAAAGGGACCACTGCACAGGATAGGAAGATACACAGAGCCAGAATCACATCATACAGCAGCCAATACACAAACAGTAGTAGCAGATGTTAATGTTCTAAATGCCGGGCATTTGTTGACATTTTGGCCAAAATGTGGAAGCTAGTGGGCCACGTCACACTAACCAGGAGTCCAGCAACATAACCAAACAACCACAAGACACAAACCTTTCTTGCAGCCACCACACATAGAACCTGCTCACACCACAGAGAGAGAGAGAATGAGCACAGAGAAAGCTGACCACACCCACACCTGGGAAGACAGCTGACCACACCCACACCTGGGAAGACAGCTGACCACACCCACACCTGGGAAGACAGCTGACCACACCCACACCTGGGAAGACAGCTGACCACACCTACACCTGGGAAGACAGCTTTTATGTGTACTGACCTGGGGTGATTGGCTGACTGAAGACACACACACACCCAGCCAGCACAATCCCCACACCTGAGCAGAACTCCAGAGCACCTGTAGTACCAGGTCTCAGGAGACAGACGTGACAATTGCAGAATTTCAGCATGGATTTCACTGCAGCTGATTTGCCTTTTCAACTTATTCTCCCTTTTTTTGCACTCAGATTTTGGTTCTCAGTAAAAAGGGTGTTCGAGCTTTAGTGCGGAGAGCGATGGAGGAGATGACTTACAGCGCCCTCTGTCTACCGGAGCACATTAAGGCTCGAGGATTGGAATCTATCCCCAACTACTTCTACAGAGACGATGGGCAGATGATCTGGGAGGCGATGGAGAGGTGCAGTATACGGGACAATGTCCGCCATGCCTGTGGAGGGTCTTGGAGGAAGCTTCTCATTTAATATATAGTTCTCCTTCGACATACAACATTTACAAAAAAAAATAAGATTACAGAGGCGGGGAGATCCTAACGGCCCAGAACTTACAGAATAGAATCCTAAATGAATTCCTTTAATATAAAATGATTAAAAACAGATCCCAGCTCACGTGGCGCGCCGCTCTGAATGGGGGCCGTGGCAGTGGCTGTTGTTTTTACTTTCCCCTGAAAAGCCGACAACCGACAGTATATTTGGCGTAGGACTTTAATGACCGCTATGGCTGTTCAAGTACAAAGAGATGGTAACTGTTGTCGTGACGCCAGTTCATTGCCAGACCTGAGCCCGCTATGAACAAAGCTCTGGTAAGGGGATTTGGTGATATTGGGGGTAGTAGTCCCTTACCCTGATGGCCAGAGTCTTGGGTGAGAAGGAGCTCCAGGAGTCGGGGGATGGAGGAAACAACAAGGCTCACTTTTATTGGCGGCTCACTTTTATTGGCGGCTCACTTTCGGCAGTCAGTAGGCGTCCCTTCTGGAGTTTGAGGAGTGGAAGATTATCTTCTTGCATAAATTCACTAGCTTTCTCCTCTATTCACAACTCTCTCTCCTTCTTCTAGAATGTTCTGTCTCCTTCTGTATACATAGGTTTCCCTATATTTTTTTCTTATTACAGTCCTTATTTCTATATCCTTCTTTATTCTGCCTTTCTATATCTATTATAATCTTCTCTTGTACTTCACCTCTCCTTCTCACTGGCGGTTTCCTCCTCTCCCTCCTAGCTGGCTGTTTCATCTTCTCCCTCCTGCTCTCTCCTTCTCACTGGCTGTTTCCTCCTCTCCCTCCTTCTCACTGACTGTTTCATCCTCTCCCTCCTACTCTCTCCTTCTCACTGGCTGTTTCCTCCTCTCCCTCCTGCTCTCTCCTTCTCACTGACTGTTTCCTCCTCTCCCTCCTTCTAGCTGGCTGTTTCCTCCTCTCCCTCCTGCTCTCTCCTTCTCACTGGCTGTTTCCTCCTCTCCCTCCTGCTCTCTCCTTCTCACTGGCTGTTTCCTCCTCTCCCTCCTTCTCACTGGCTGTTTCCTCCTCTCCCTCCTTCTCGCTGGCTGCTTCCTCTTCTCCCTCACATTCTCTCTTTCTCACTGACTGTTTCCTCTTCTCCCTCCTGCTCTCTCCTTCTCACTGACTGTTTCCTCTTCTCCCTCACATTCACTCCTTCTCACTGACTGTTTCCTCCTCTCCCTCCTGCTCTCTCCTTCTCACTGGCTGTTTCCTCCTCTCCCTCCTTCTAGCTGGCTGTTTCATCTTCTCCCTCCTGCTCTCTCCTTCTCACTGGCTGTTTCCTCCTCTCTCTCCTTCTCACTGGCTGTTTCCTCCTCTCCCTCCTTCTAGCTGGCTGTTTCCTCCTCTCCCTCACATTCTCTCCTTCTCACTGACTGTTTCCTCTTCTCCCTCCTGCTCTCTCCTTCTCACTGGCTGTTTCCTCCTCTCCCTCCTTCTCGCTGGCTGCTTCCTCTTCTCCCTCACATTCTCTCCTTCTCACTGACTGTTTCCTCTTCTCCCTCCTGCTCTCTCCTTCTCACTGACTGTTTCCTCTTCTCCCTCACATTCACTCCTTCTCACTGACTGTTTCCTCCTCTCCCTCCTGCTCTCTCCTTCTCACTGGCGGTTTCCTCCTCTCCCTCCTTCTCACTGGCTGTTTCCTCCTCTCCCTCCTGCTCTCTCCTTCTCACTGGCTGTTTCCTCTTCTCCCTCCTGCTCTCTCCTTCTCACTGGCAGTTTCCTCCTCTCCCTCCTTCTCTCTCCTTCTCACTGGCTGTTTCCTCCTCTCCCTCCTTCTCGCTGGCTGCTTCCTCTTCTCCCTCACATTCTCTCCTTCTCACTGACTGTTTCCTCTTCTCCCTCCTTCTCTCTCCTTCTCACTGGCAGTTTCCTCCTCTCCCTCCTTCTCTCTCCTTCTCACTGGCTTTTTCCTCCTCTCCCTCCTTCTCGCTGGCTGCTTCCTCTTCTCCCTCACATTCTCTCCTTCTCACTGACTGTTTCCTCTTCTCCCTCCGGCTCTCTTCTTCTCACTGGCAGTTTCCTCCTCTCCCTCCTTCTCACTGGCTGTTTCCTCCTCTCCATCACTGCAGCGGAAAGGTGAGTATACATTTTCTTTTTACACATTTTAGGATGATTTTCAGGTAA